>NW_027436897.1:0-93804 GCF_047716275.1 Strix uralensis
GCAGGCAGAGAATTCCTGCTAGCACCTTCTCTGTGCCTGGGAAGCAGAAGTGTTCACATTGCCTTTCGCAGAATCGCTTTTGTGCAGAAAAACAGTAACACTTGTTCAGAAACGAAAGAAAGCACAGAGCCCCAGATTTTATGTTGTCCTGGAGAGCTTGCAGAGCACTGGGGAAAGGCAGGCAGAGAAATTCCCTGCTAGCACCTTCTCTGTGCCATGGGAAGCACAAGTGTTCACATTGCATCGCAGAATCGCTTTTGTGCAGAAAACAGTAACACCATTGTTCAGAACGAAAGAAAAGCACAGAGCCCCAGATTTTATGTTGTCCTGGAGAGCTTGCAGAGCACTGGGGAAAGGCAGGCAGGAATTCCCTGCTAGTCACCTTCTCTGTGCCTGGAAGCCAAGTTACACATTGCCTTCGCAGAATCGCTTTTGTGCAGAAAAACAGTAACACTTGTTCAGAACGAAAGAAAGCACAGAGCCCCAGATTTTATGTTGGTCCTGGAGAGCTTGCAGAGCACTGGGGAAAGGCCGGCAGAGAATTCCCTGCTAGCACCTTCTCTGTGCCTGGGAAAGCACAAGTGTTACATTGCTTTCGCAGAATCGCTTTTGTGCAGAAAACAGTAACACTTGTTCAGAACGAAAGAAAGCACAGAGCCCCCAGATTTGCTGTTGTCCTGGAGAGCTTGCAGAGCACTGGGGGAAAGGCAGGCAGAGAATTCCTGCCTAGCACCTTCTCTGTGCCTGATCACATTGCTTCGCAGAATCGCTTTTGTGCAGAAAACAGTAACACTTGTCAGAACGAAAGAAAGCACAGAGCCCCGATTTTATGTTGTCCTGGAGAGCTTTGCAAGAGCACTGGGGAAAGGCAGGCAGAGAATTCCTGCTAGCACCTTCTCTGTGCCTGGGAAGCAGAAGTGTTCACATTGCTTCGCAGAATCGCTTTTGTGCAGAAAACAGTAACACTTGTTCAGAACGAAAGGAATGCACGAGAGCCCCAGATTTTATAGTTTGTACTGGAGAGCTTGCAGATGCACTGGGAAAAGGCAGGCAGAGAATTCCCTGCTAGCACCTTCTCTGAGCCTGGGAAGCACAAGTGTTCACCATTGTCCGCAGAATCGCTTTTGTGCAGGAAAACATTAACACTTGTTTCAGAACGAAAGAAGCACAGAGCCCCAATGATTTTATGTTGTCCCTGAGAGCTTGCAGAGCACTGGGGAAAAGGCAGGGCAGAGAATTCCCTGCTAGCACCTTCTCTGTGCCTGGGGAAGCACAAGTGTTCACATTACTTCGCAGAATCGCTTTTGTGCAGAAAACAAGTAACACTGTTTCAGGTAACGAAAAGAAAGCTCAGAGCCCCAGATATTTATTGTTGTCCTGGAGAGCTTGCAGAGCACTGGGGAAAGGCAGGCAGAGAAGTCCCTGCTAGCACCTTCTCTGTGCCTGGGAAGCAGAAGTGTTCACATTGCTTCGCAGAATCGCTTTTGTGCAGAAAACAGTAACACTTGTTCAGAACGAAAGAAAGCACAGAGCCCCAGATTTTTATGTTGTCCTGGAGAGCTTGCAGAGCACTGGGGATAGGCAGGCAGAGAATTCCCTGCTAGCACCTTCTCTGTGCCTGGGAAGCAGAAGTGTTCACATTGCTTCGCAGAATCGCTTTTGTGCAGAAAACAGTAACACTTGTTCAGAACGAAAGAAAGCACAGAGCCCCAGAATTTTATGTTGTCCCTGGAGAGCTTGCAGAGCACTGGGGAAAGGCAGGCAGAGAATTCCCTGCTAGCACCTTCTCTGTGCCTGGGAAGCACAAGTGTTCACATTGCTTCGCAGAATCGCTTTTGTGCAGAAAACAGTAACACTTGTTCAGAACGAAAGAAAGCACAGAGCCCCAGATTTTATGTTGTCCTGGAGAGCTTGCAGAGCACTGGGGAAAGGCAGGCAGAGAATTCCCTGCTAGCACCTTCTCTGTGCCTGGGAAGCACAAGTGTTCACATTGCTTCGCAGAATCGCTTTTGTGCAGAAAAACAGTAACACTTGTTCAGAACGAAAGAAAGCACAGAGCCCCAGATTTTATGTTGTCCTGGAGAGCTTGCAGAGCACTGGGGAAAGGCAGGCAGAGAATTCCCTGCTAGCACCTTCTCTGTGCCTGGGAAGCACAAGTGTTCACATTGCTTCGCAGAATCGCTTTTTGTGCAGAAAACAGTAACACTTGTTCAGAACGAAAGAAAGCACAGAGCCCCAGATTTGATGTTGTCCTGGAGAGCTTGCAGAGCACTGGGGAAAGGCAGGCAGAGAATTCCCTGCTAGCACCTTCTCTGTGCCTGATTCACATTGCTTCGCAGAATCGCTTTTGTGCAGAAAACAGTAACACTTGTTCAGAACGAAAGAAAGCACAGAGCCCCAGATTTTATGTTGTCCTGGAGAGCTTGCAGAGCACTGGGGAAAGGCAGGCAGAGAATTCCCTGCTAGCACCTTCTCTGTGCCTGGGAAGCACAAGTGTTCACATTGCTTCGCAGAATCGCTTTTGTGCAGAAAACAGTAACACTTGTTCAGAACGAAAGAAAGCACAGAGCCCCAGATTTTATGTTGTCCTGGAGAGCTTGCAGAGCACTGGGGAAAGGCAGGCAGAGAATTCCCTGCTAGCACCTTCTCTGTGCCTGGGAAGCACAAGTGTTCACATTGCTTCGCAGAATCGCTTTTGTGCAGAAAACAGTAACACTTGTTCAGAACGAAAGAAAGCACAGAGCCCCAGATTTTATGTTGTCCTGGAGAGCTTGCAGAGCACTGGGGAAAGGCAGGCAGAGAATTCCCTGCTAGCACCTTCTCTGTGCCTGGGAAGCACAAGTGTTCACATTGCTTCGCAGAATCGCTTTTGTGCAGAAAACAGTAACACTTGTTCAGAACGAAAGAAAGCACAGAGCCCCAGATTTTATGTTGTCCTGGAGAGCTTGCAGAGCACTGGGGAAAGGCAGGCAGAGAATTCCCTGCTAGCACCTTCTCTGTGCCTGGGAAGCAGAAGTGTTCACATTGCTTCGCAGAATCGCTTTTGTGCAGAAAACAGTAACACTTGTTCAGAACGAAAGAAAGCACAGAGCCCCAGATTTTATGTTGTCCTGGAGAGCTTGCAGAGCACTGGGGAAAGGCAGGCAGAGAATTCCCTGCTAGCACCTTCTCTGTGCCTGGGAAGCACAAGTGTTCACATTGCTTCGCAGAATCGCTTTTGTGCAGAAAAACAGTAACACTTGTTCAGAACGAAAGAAAGCACAGAGCCCCAGATTTTATGTTGTCCTGGAGAGCTTGCAGAGCACTGGGGAAAGGCAGGCAGAGAATTCCCTGCTAGCACCTTCTCTGTGCCTGGGAAGCACAAGTGTTCACATTGCTTCGCAGAATCGCTTTTGTGCAGAAAACAGTAACACTTGTTCAGAACGAAAGAAAGCACAGAGCCCCAGATTTTATGTTGTCCTGGAGAGCTTGCAGAGCACTGGGGAAAGGCAGGCAGAGAATTCCCTGCTAGCACCTTCTCTGTGCCTGGAAGCAAGTGTTCACATTGCTTCGCAGAATCGCTTTTGTGCAGAAAACAGTAACACTTGTTCAGAACGAAAGAAAGCACAGAGCCCCAGATTTTATGTTGTCCTGGAGAGCTTGCAGAGCACTGGGGAAAGGCAGGCAGAGAATTCCCTGCTAGCACCTTCTCTGTGCCTGGGAAGCAGAAGTGTTCACATTGCTTCGCAGAATCGCTTTTGTGCAGAAAACAGTAACACTTGTTCAGAACGAAAGAAAGCACAGAGCCCCAGATTTTATGTTGTCCTGGAGAGCTTGCAGAGCACTGGGGAAAGGCAGGCAGAGAATTCCCTGCTAGCACCTTCTCTGTGCCTGGGAAGCAGAAGTGTTCACATTGCTTCGCAGAATCGCTTTTGTGCAGAAAACAGTAACACTTGTTCAGAACGAAAGAAAGCACAGAGCCCCAGATTTTATGTTGTCCTGGAGAGCTTGCAGAGCACTGGGGAAAGGCAGGCAGAGAATTCCCTGCTAGCACCTTCTCTGTGCCTGGGAAGCACAAGTGTTCACATTGCTTCGCAGAATCGCTTTTGTGCAGAAAACAGTAACACTTGTTCAGAACGAAAGAAAGCACAGAGCCCCAGATTTTTATGTTGTCCTGGAGAGCTTGCAGAGCACTGGGGAAAGGCAGGCAGAGAATTCCCTGCTAGCACCTTCTCTGTGCCTGGGAAGCAGAAGTGTTCACATTGCTTCGCAGAATCGCTTTTGTGCAGAAAACAGTAACACTTGTTCAGAACGAAAGAAAGCACAGAGCCCCAGATTTTTATGTTGTCCTGGAGAGCTTGCAGAGCACTGGGGAAAGGCAGGCAGAGAATTCCCTGCTAGCACCTTCTCTGTGCCTGGGAAGCACAAGTGTTCACATTGCTTCGCAGAATCGCTTTTGTGCAGAAAACAGTAACACTTGTTCAGAACGAAAGAAAGCACAGAGCCCCAGATTTTATGTTGTCCTGGAGAGCTTGCAGAGCACTGGGGAAAGGCAGGCAGAGAATTCCCTGCTAGCACCTTCTCTGTGCCTGGGAAGCACAAGTGTTTCACATTGCTTCGCAGAATCGCTTTTGTGCAGAAAACAGTAACACTTGTTCAGAAACGAAAGAAAGCACAGAGCCCCAGATTTTATGTTGTCCTGGAGAGCTTGCAGAGCACTGGGGAAAGGCAGGCAGAGAATTCCCTGCTAGCACCTTCTCTGTGCCTGGGAAGCAGAAGTGTTCACATTGCTTCGCAGAATCGCTTTTGTGCAGAAAACAGTAACACTTGTTCAGAACGAAAGAAAGCACAGAGCCCCAGATTTTATGTTGTCCTGGAGAGCTTGCAGAGCACTGGGGAAAGGCAGGCAGAGAATTCCCTGCTAGCACCTTCTCTGTGCCTGGGAAGCACAAGTGTTCACATTGCTTCGCAGAATCGCTTTTGTGCAGAAAACAGTAACACTTGTTCAGAACGAAAGAAAGCACAGAGCCCCAGATTTTATGTTGTCCTGGAGAGCTTGCAGAGCACTGGGGAAAGGCAGGCAGAGAATTCCCTGCTAGCACCTTCTCTGTGCCTGGGAAGCACAAGTGTTCACATTGCTTCGCAGAATCGCTTTTGTGCAGAAAACAGTAACACTTGTTCAGAACGAAAGAAAGCACAGAGCCCCAGATTTTATGTTGTCCTGGAGAGCTTGCAGAGCACTGGGGAAAGGCAGGCAGAGAATTCCCTGCTAGCACCTTCTCTGTGCCTGGGAAGCACAAGTGTTCACATTGCTTCGCAGAATCGCTTTTGTGCAGAAAACAGTAACACTTGTTCAGAACGAAAGAAAGCACAGAGCCCCAGATTTTATGTTGTCCTGGAGAGCTTGCAGAGCACTGGGGAAAGGCAGGCAGAGAATTCCCTGCTAGCACCTTCTCTGTGCCTGGGAAGCACAAGTGTTCACATTGCTTCGCAGAATCGCTTTTGTGCAGAAAACAGTAACACTTGTTCAGAATGAAAGAAAGCACAGAACCCCAGATTTTATGTTGTCCTGGAGAGCTTGCAGAGCACTAAGGAAAGGCAGGCAGAGAATTCCCTGCTAGCACCTTCTCTGTGCCTGTTCACATTGCTTCGCAGAATCGCTTTTGTGCAGAAAACAGTAACACTTGTTCAGAACGAAAGAAAGCACAGAGCCCCAGATTTTATGTTGTCCTGGAGAGCTTGCAGAGCACTGGGGAAAGGCAGGCAGAGAATTCCCTGCTAGCACCTTCTCTGTGCCTGGGAAGCAGAAGTGTTCACATTGCTTCGCAGAATCGCTTTTGTGCAGAAAACAGTAACACTTGTTCAGAACGAAAGAAAGCACAGAGCCCCAGATTTTATGTTGTCCTGGAGAGCTTGCAGAGCACTGGGGAAAGGCAGGCAGAGAATTCCCTGCTAGCACCTTCTCTGTGCCTGGGAAGCAAGAAGTGTTCACATTGCTTCGCAGAATCGCTTTTGTGCAGAAAACAGTAACACTTGTTCAGAACGAAAGAAAGCACAGAGCCCCAGATTTTATGTTGTCCTGGAGAGCTTGCAGAGCACTGGGGAAAGGCAGGCAGAGAATTCCCTGCTAGCACCTTCTCTGTGCCTGGGAAGCACAAGTGTTCACATTGCTTCGCAGAATCGCTTTTGTGCAGAAAACAGTAACACTTGTTCAGAACGAAAGAAAGCACAGAGCCCCAGATTTTATGTTGTCCTGGAGAGCTTGCAGAGCACTGGGGAAAGGCAGGCAGAGAATTCCCTGCTAGCACCTTCTCTGTGCCTGGGAAGCACAAGTGTTTCACATTGCTTCGCAGAATCGCTTTTGTGCAGAAAACAGTAACACTTGTTCAGAACGAAAGAAAGCACAGAGCCCCAGATTTTATGTTGTCCTGGAGAGCTTGCAGAGCACTGGGGAAAGGCAGGCAGAGAATTCCCTGCTAGCACCTTCTCTGTGCCTGGGAAGCACAAGTGTTCACATTGCTTCGCAGAATCGCTTTTGTGCAGAAAACAGTAACACTTGTTCAGAACGAAAGAAAGCACAGAGCCCCAGATTTGCTGTTGTCCTGGAGAGCTTGCAGAGCACTGGGGAAAGGCAGGCAGAGAATTCCCTGCTAGCACCTTCTCTGTGCCCTGTTCACATTGCTTCGCAGAATCGCTTTTGTGCAGAAAACAGTAACACTTGTTCAGAACGAAAGAAAGCACAGAGCCCCAGATTTTATGTTGTCCCTGGAGAGCTTGCAGAGCACTGGGGAAAGGCAGGCAGAGAATTCCCTGCTAGCACCTTCTCTGTGCCTGGGAAGCAGAAGTGTTCACATTGCTTCGCAGAATCGCTTTTGTGCAGAAAACAGTAACACTTGTTCAGAACGAAAGAAAGCACAGAGCCCCAGATTTTATGTTGTCCTGGAGAGCTTGCAGAGCACTGGGGAAAGGCAGGCAGAGAATTCCCTGCTAGCACCTTCTCTGTGCCTGGGAAGCAGAAGTGTTCACATTGCTTCGCAGAATCGCTTTTGTGCAGAAAACAGTAACACTTGTTCAGAACGAAAGAAAGCACAGAGCCCCAGATTTTATGTTGTCCTGGAGAGCTTGCAGAGCACTGGGGAAAGGCAGGCAGAGAATTCCCTGCTAGCACCTTCTCTGTGCCTGGGAAGCAGAAGTGTTCACATTGCTTCGCAGAATCGCTTTTGTGCAGAAAACAGTAACACTTGTTCAGAACGAAAGAAAGCACAGAGCCCCAGATTTTATGTTGTCCTGGAGAGCTTGCAGAGCACTGGGGAAAGGCAGGCAGAGAATTCCCTGCTAGCACCTTCTCTGTGCCTGGGAAGCACAAGTGTTCACATTGCTTCGCAGAATCGCTTTTGTGCAGAAAACAGTAACACTTGTTCAGAACGAAAGAAAGCACAGAGCCCCAGATTTTATGTTGTCCTGGAGAGCTTGCAGAGCACTGGGGAAAGGCAGGCAGAGAATTCCCTGCTAGCACCTTCTCTGTGCCTGGGAAGCAGAAGTGTTCACATTGCTTCGCAGAATCGCTTTTGTGCAGAAAACAGTAACACTTGTTCAGAACGAAAGAAAGCACAGAGCCCCAGATTTTATGTTGTCCTGGAGAGCTTGCAGAGCACTGGGGAAAGGCAGGCAGAGAATTCCCTGCTAGCACCTTCTCTGTGCCTGGGAAGCACAAGTGTTCACATTGCTTCGCAGAATCGCTTTTGTGCAGAAAACAGTAACACTTGTTCAGAACGAAAGAAAGCACAGAGCCCCAGATTTTATGTTGTCCTGGAGAGCTTGCAGAGCACTGGGGAAAGGCAGGCAGAGAATTCCCTGCTAGCACCTTCTCTGTGCCTGGGAAGCAGAAGTGTTCACATTGCTTCGCAGAATCGCTTTTGTGCAGAAAACAGTAACACTTGTTCAGAAACGAAAGAAAGCACAGAGCCCCAGATTTTATGTTGTCCTGGAGAGCTTGCAGAGCACTGGGGAAAGGCAGGCAGAGAATTCCCTGCTAGCACCTTCTCTGTGCCTGGGAAGCACAAGTGTTCACATTGCTTCGCAGAATCGCTTTTGTGCAGAAAACAGTAACACTTGTTCAGAACGAAAGAAAGCACAGAGCCCCAGATTTGCTGTTGTCCTGGAGAGCTTGCAGAGCACTGGGGAAAGGCAGGCAGAGAATTCCCTGCTAGCACCTTCTCTGTGCCTGGGAAGCACAAGTGTTCACATTGCTTCGCAGAGTCGCTTTTGTGCAGAAAACAGTAACACTTGTTCAGAACGAAAGAAAGCACAGAGCCCCAGATTTTATGTTGTCCTGGAGAGCTTGCAGAGCACTGGGGAAAGGCAGGCAGAGAATTCCCTGCTAGCACCTTCTCTGTGCCTGGGAAGCACAAGTGTTCACATTGCTTCGCAGAATCGCTTTTGTGCAGAAAACAGTAACACTTGTTCAGAACGAAAGAAAGCACAGAGCCCCAGATTTTATGTTGTCCTGGAGAGCTTGCAGAGCACTAAGGAAAGGCAGGCAGAGAATTCCCTGATAGCACCTTCTCTGTGCCTGGTTTCACATTGCTTCGCAGAATCGCTTTTGTGCAGAAAACAGTAATACTTGTTCAGAACGAAAGAAAGCACAGAGCCCCAGATTTTATGTTGTCCTGGAGAGCTTGCAGAGCACTGGGGAAAGGCAGGCAGAGAATTCCCTGCTAGCACCTTCTCTGTGCCTGGGAAGCACAAGTGTTCACATTGCTTCGCAGAATCGCTTTTGTGCAGAAAACAGTAACACTTGTTCAGAACGAAAGAAAGCACAGAGCCCCAGATTTTATGTTGTCCTGGAGAGCTTGCAGAGCACTGGGGAAAGGCAGGCAGAGAATTCCCTGCTAGCACCTTCTCTGTGCCTGGGAAGCACAAGTGTTCACATTGCTTCGCAGAATCGCTTTTGTGCAGAAAACAGTAACACTTGTTCAGAACGAAAGAAAGCACAGAGCCCCAGATTTGCTGTTGTCCTGGAGAGCTTGCAGAGCACTGGGGAAAGGCAGGCAGAGAATTCCCTGCTAGCACCTTCTCTGTGCCTGTTCACATTGCTTCGCAGAATCGCTTTTGTGCAGAAAACAGTAACACTTGTTCAGAACGAAAGAAAGCACAGAGCCCCAGATTTTATGTTGTCCTGGAGAGCTTGCAGAGCACTGGGGAAAGGCAGGCAGAGAATTCCCTGCTAGCACCTTCTCTGTGCCTGTTCACATTGCTTCGCAGAATCGCTTTTGTGCAGAAAACAGTAATACTTGTTCAGAACGAAAGAAAGCACAGAGCCCCAGATTTTATGTTGTCCTGGAGAGCTTGCAGAGCACTGGGGAAAGGCAGGCAGAGAATTCCCTGCTAGCACCTTCTCTGTGCCTGGGAAGCACAAGTGTTCACATTGCTTCGCAGAATCGCTTTTGTGCAGAAAACAGTAACACTTGTTCAGAACGAAAGAAAGCACAGAGCCCCAGATTTTATGTTGTCCTGGAGAGCTTGCAGAGCACTGGGGAAAGGCAGGCAGAGAATTCCCTGCTAGCACCTTCTCTGTGCCTGGGAAGCACAAGTGTTCACATTGCTTCGCAGAATCGCTTTTGTGCAGAAAACAGTAACACTTGTTCAGAACGAAAGAAAGCACAGAGCCCCAGATTTGCTGTTGTCCTGGAGAGCTTGCAGAGCACTGGGGAAAGGCAGGCAGAGAATTCCCTGCTAGCACCTTCTCTGTGCCTGTTCACATTGCTTCGCAGAATCGCTTTTGTGCAGAAAACAGTAACACTTGTTCAGAACGAAAGAAAGCACAGAGCCCCAGATTTTATGTTGTCCTGGAGAGCTTGCAGAGCACTGGGGAAAGGCAGGCAGAGAATTCCCTGCTAGCACCTTCTCTGTGCCTGGGAAGCAGAAGTGTTCACATTGCTTCGCAGAATCGCTTTTGTGCAGAAAACAGTAACACTTGTTCAGAACGAAAGAAAGCACAGAGCCCCAGATTTTATGTTGTCCTGGAGAGCTTGCAGAGCACTGGGGAAAGGCAGGCAGAGAATTCCCTGCTAGCACCTTCTCTGTGCCTGGGAAGCAGAAGTGTTCACATTGCTTCGCAGAATCGCTTTTGTGCAGAAAACAGTAACACTTGTTCAGAATGAAAGAAAGCACAGAACCCCAGATTTTATGTTGTCCTGGAGAGCTTGCAGAGCACTGGGGAAAGGCAGGCAGAGAATTCCCTGCTAGCACCTTCTCTGTGCCTGGGAAGCACAAGTGTTCACATTGCTTCGCAGAATCGCTTTTGTGCAGAAAACAGTAACACTTGTTCAGAACGAAAGAAAGCACAGAGCCCCAGATTTTATGTTGTCCTGGAGAGCTTGCAGAGCACTGGGGAAAGGCAGGCAGAGAATTCCCTGCTAGCACCTTCTCTGTGCCTGGGAAGCACAAGTGTTCATATTGCTTCGCAGAATCGCTTTTGTGCAGAAAACAGTAACACTTGTTCAGAACGAAAGAAAGCACAGAGCCCCAGATTTTATGTTGTCCTGGAGAGCTTGCAGAGCACTGGGGAAAGGCAGGCAGAGAATTCCCTGCTAGCACCTTCTCTGTGCCTGGGAAGCAGAAGTGTTCACATTGCTTCGCAGAATCGCTTTTGTGCAGAAAACAGTAACACTTGTTCAGAACGAAAGAAAGCACAGAGCCCCAGATTTTATGTTGTCCTGGAGAGCTTGCAGAGCACTGGGGAAAGGCAGGCAGAGAATTCCCTGCTAGCACCTTCTCTGTGCCTGGGAAGCACAAGTGTTCACATTGCTTCGCAGAATCGCTTTTGTGCAGAAAACAGTAACACTTGTTCAGAACGAAAGAAAGCACAGAGCCCCAGATTTTATGTTGTCCTGGAGAGCTTGCAGAGCACTGGGGAAAGGCAGGCAGAGAATTCCCTGCTAGCACCTTCTCTGTGCCTGGGAAGCAGAAGTGTTCACATTGCTTCGCAGAATCGCTTTTGTGCAGAAAACAGTAACACTTGTTCAGAATGAAAGAAAGCACAGAGCCCCAGATTTTATGTTGTCCTGGAGAGCTTGCAGAGCACTGGGGAAAGGCAGGCAGAGAATTCCCTGCTAGCACCTTCTCTGTGCCTGTTCACATTGCTTCGCAGAATCGCTTTTGTGCAGAAAACAGTAACACTTGTTCAGAACGAAAGAAAGCACAGAGCCCCAGATTTGCTGTTGTCCTGGAGAGCTTGCAGAGCACTGGGGAAAGGCAGGCAGAGAATTCCCTGCTAGCACCTTCTCTGTGCCTGGGAAGCACAAGTGTTCACATTGCTTCGCAGAATCGCTTTTGTGCAGAAAACAGTAACACTTGTTCAGAACGAAAGAAAGCACAGAGCCCCAGATTTTATGTTGTCCTGGAGAGCTTGCAGAGCACTGGGGAAAGGCAGGCAGAGAATTCCCTGCTAGCACCTTCTCTGTGCCTGGGAAGCACAAGTGTTCACATTGCTTCGCAGAATCGCTTTTGTGCAGAAAACAGTAACACTTGTTCAGAACGAAAGAAAGCACAGAGCCCCAGATTTTATGTTGTCCTGGAGAGCTTGCAGAGCACTGGGGAAAGGCAGGCAGAGAATTCCCTGCTAGCACCTTCTCTGTGCCTGGGAAGCACAAGTGTTCACATTGCTTCGCAGAATCGCTTTTGTGCAGAAAACAGTAACACTTGTTCAGAACGAAAGAAAGCACAGAGCCCCAGATTTTATGTTGTCCTGGAGAGCTTGCAGAGCACTGGGGAAAGGCAGGCAGAGAATTCCCTGCTAGCACCTTCTCTGTGCCTGGGAAGCACAAGTGTTCACATTGTTTCGCAGAATCGCTTTTGTGCAGAAAACAGTAACACTTGTTCAGAACGAAAGAAAGCACAGAACCCCAGATTTTATGTTGTCCTGGAGAGCTTGCAGAGCACTGAGGAAGGCAGGCAGAGAATTCCCTGCTAGCACCTTCTCTGTGCCTGTTCACTTTTCTTCGCAGAATCGCTTTTGTGCAGAAAACAGTAACACTTGTTCAGAACGAAAGAAAGCACAGAGCCCCAGATTTTATGTTGTCCTGGAGAGCTTGCAGAGCACTGGGGAAAGGCAGGCAGAGAATTCCCTGCTAGCACCTTCTCTGTGCCTGGGAAGCACAAGTGTTCACATTGCTTCGCAGAATCGCTTTTGTGCAGAAAACAGTAACACTTGTTCAGAACGAAAGAAAGCACAGAGCCCCAGATTTTATGTTGTCCTGGAGAGCTTGCAGCGCACTGGGGAAAGGCAGGCAGTGAATTCCCTGCTAGCACCTTCTCTGTGCCTGGGAAGCAGAAGTGTTCACATTGCTTTGCAGAATCGCTTTTGTGCAGAAAACAGTAACACTTGTTCAGAACGAAAGAAAGCACAGAGCACCAGATTTTATGTTGTCCTGGAGAGCTTGCAGAGCACTGGGGAAAGGCAGGCAGAGAATTCCCTGCTAGCACCTTCTCTGTGCCTGGGAAGCACAAGTGTTCACATTGCTTCGCAGAATCGCTTTTGTGCAGAAAACAGTAACACTTGTTCAGAATGAAAGAAAGCACAGAGCCCCAGATTTGCTGTTGTCCTGGAGAGCTTGCATAGCACTGGGGAAAGGCAGGCAGAGAATTCCCTGCTAGCACCTTCTCTGTGCCTGGGAAGCACAAGTGTTCACTTTGCTTCGCAGAATCGCTTTTGTGCAGAAAACAGTAACACTTGTTCAGAACGAAAGAAAGCACAGAGCCCCAGATTTGCTGTTGTCCTGGAGAGCTTGCAGAGCACTGGGGAAAGGCAGGCAGAGAATTCCCTGCTAGCACCTTCTCTGTGCCTGGGAAGCACAAGTGTTCACATTGCTTCGCAGAATCGCTTTTGTGCAGAAAACAGTAACACTTGTTCAGAACGAAAGAAAGCACAGAGCCCCAGATTTTATGTTGTCCTGGAGAGCTTGCAGAGCACTGGGGAAAGGCAGGCAGAGAATTCCCTGCTAGCACCTTCTCTGTGCCTGGGAAGCACAAGTGTTCACATTGCTTCGCAGAATCGCTTTTGTGCAGAAAACAGTAACACTTGTTCAGAACGAAAGAAAGCACAGAGCCCCAGATTTTATGTTGTCCTGGAGAGCTTGCAGAGCACTGGGGAAAGGCAGGCAGAGAATTCCCTGCTAGCACCTTCTCTGTGCCTGGGAAGCAGAAGTGTTCACATTGCTTCGCAGAATCGCTTTTGTGCAGAAAACAGTAACACTTGTTCAGAACGAAAGAAAGCACAGAGCCCCAGATTTGCTGTTGTCCTGGAGAGCTTGCAGAGCACTGGGGAAAGGCAGGCAGAGAATTCCCTGCTAGCACCTTCTCTGTGCCTGTTCACATTGCTTCGCAGAATCGCTTTTGTGCAGAAAACAGTAACACTTGTTCAGAACGAAAGAAAGCACAGAGCCCCAGATTTTATGTTGTCCTGGAGAGCTTGCAGAGCACTGGGGAAAGGCAGGCAGAGAATTCCCTGCTAGCACCTTCTCTGTGCCTGGGAAGCAGAAGTGTTCACATTGCTTCGCAGAATCGCTTTTGTGCAGAAAACAGTAACACTTGTTCAGAACGAAAGAAAGCACAGAGCCCCAGATTTTATGTTGTCCTGGAGAGCTTGCAGAGCACTGGGGAAAGGCAGGCAGAGAATTCCCTGCTAGCACCTTCTCTGTGCCTGGGAAGCAGAAGTGTTCACATTGCTTTGCAGAATCGCTTTTGTGCAGAAAACAGTAACACTTGTTCAGAATGAAAGAAAGCACAGAACCCCAGATTTTATGTTGTCCTGGAGAGCTTGCAGAGCACTGGGGAAAGGCAGGCAGAGAATTCCCTGCTAGCACCTTCTCTGTGCCTGGGAAGCACAAGTGTTCACATTGCTTCGCAGAATCGCTTTTGTGCAGAAAACAGTAACACTTGTTCAGAACGAAAGAAAGCACAGAGCCCCAGATTTTATGTTGTCCTGGAGAGCTTGCAGAGCACTGGGGAAAGGCAGGCAGAGAATTCCCTGCTAGCACCTTCTCTGTGCCTGGGAAGCAGAAGTGTTCACATTACTTCGCAGAATCGCTTTTGTGCAGAAAACAGTAACACTTGTTCAGAACGAAAGAAAGCACAGAGCCCCAGATTTTATGTTGTCCTGGAGAGCTTGCAGAGCACTGGGGAAAGGCAGGCAGAGAATTCCCTGCTAGCACCTTCTCTGTGCCTGGGAAGCACAAGTGTTCACATTGCTTCGCAGAATCGCTTTTGTGCAGAAAACAGTAACACTTGTTCAGAACGAAAGAAAGCACAGAGCCCCAGATTTTATGTTGTCCTGGAGAGCTTGCAGAGCACTGGGGAAAGGCAGGCAGAGAATTCCCTGCTAGCACCTTCTCTGTGCCTGGGAAGCAGAAGTGTTCACATTGCTTCGCAGAATCGCTTTTGTGCAGAAAACAGTAACACTTGTTCAGAACGAAAGAAAGCAGAGAGCCCCAGATTTTATGTTGTCCTGGAGAGCTTGCAGAGCACTGGGGAAAGGCAGGCAGAGAATTCCCTGCTAGCACCTTCTCTGTGCCTGGGAAGCACAAGTGTTCACATTGCTTCGCAGAATCGCTTTTGTGCAGAAAACAGTAACACTTGTTCAGAACGAAAGAAAGCACAGAGCCCCAGATTTGCTGTTGTCCTGGAGAGCTTGCAGAGCACTGGGGAAAGGCAGGCAGAGAATTCCCTGCTAGCACCTTCTCTGTGCCTGGGAAGCACAAGTGTTCACATTGCTTCGCAGAATCGCTTTTGTGCAGAAAACAGTAACACTTGTTCAGAACGAAAGAAAGCACAGAGCCCCAGATTTTATGTTGTCCTGGAGAGCTTGCAGAGCACTGGGGAAAGGCAGGCAGAGAATTCCCTGCTAGCACCTTCTCTGTGCCTGGGAAGCACAAGTGTTCACATTGCTTCGCAGAATCGCTTTTGTGCAGAAAACAGTAACACTTGTTCAGAACGAAAGAAAGCACAGAGCCCCAGATTTTATGTTGTCCTGGAGAGCTTGCAGAGCACTGGGGAAAGGCAGGCAGAGAATTCCCTGCTAGCACCTTCTCTGTGCCTGGGAAGCACAAGTGTTCACATTGCTTCGCAGAATCGCTTTTGTGCAGAAAACAGTAACACTTGTTCAGAACGAAAGAAAGCACAGAGCCCCAGATTTGCTGTTGTCCTGGAGAGCTTGCAGAGCACTGGGGAAAGGCAGGCAGAGAATTCCCTGCTAGCACCTTCTCTGTGCCTGTTCACATTGCTTCGCAGAATCGCTTTTGTGCAGAAAACAGTAACACTTGTTCAGAACGAAAGAAAGCACAGAGCCCCAGATTTTATGTTGTCCTGGAGAGCTTGCAGAGCACTGGGGAAAGGCAGGCAGAGAATTCCCTGCTAGCACCTTCTCTGTGCCTGTTCACATTGCTTCGCAGAATCGCTTTTGTGCAGAAAACAGTAACACTTGTTCAGAACGAAAGAAAGCACAGAGCCCCAGATTTGCTGTTGTCCTGGAGAGCTTGCAGAGCACTGGGGAAAGGCAGGCAGAGAATTCCCTGCTAGCACCTTCTCTGTGCCTGGGAAGCACAAGTGTTCACATTACTTCGCAGAATCGCTTTTGTGCAGAAAACAGTAACACTTGTTCAGAACGAAAGAAAGCACAGAGCCCCAGATTTGCTGTTGTCCTGGAGAGCTTGCAGAGCACTGGGGAAAGGCAGGCAGAGAATTCCCTGCTAGCACCTTCTCTGTGCCTGGGAAGCACAAGTGTTCACATTGCTTCGCAGAATCGCTTTTGTGCAGAAAACAGTAACACTTGTTCAGAACGAAAGAAAGCACAGAGCCCCAGATTTTATGTTGTCCTGGAGAGCTTGCAGAGCACTGGGGAAAGGCAGGCAGAGAATTCCCTGCTAGCACCTTCTCTGTGCCTGGGAAGCACAAGTGTTCACATTGCTTCGCAGAATCGCTTTTGTGCAGAAAACAGTAACACTTGTTCAGAACGAAAGAAAGCACAGAGCCCCAGATTTTATGTTGTCCTGGAGAGCTTGCAGAGCACTGGGGAAAGGCAGGCAGAGAATTCCCTGCTAGCACCTTCTCTGTGCCTGGGAAGCACAAGTGTTCACATTGTTTCGCAGAATCGCTTTTGTGCAGAAAACAGTAACACTTGTTCAGAACGAAAGAAAGCACAGAACCCCAGATTTTATGTTGTCCTGGAGAGCTTGCAGAGCACTGAGGAAGGCAGGCAGAGAATTCCCTGCTAGCACCTTCTCTGTGCCTGTTCACTTTTCTTCGCAGAATCGCTTTTGTGCAGAAAACAGTAACACTTGTTCAGAACGAAAGAAAGCACAGAGCCCCAGATTTTATGTTGTCCTGGAGAGCTTGCAGAGCACTGGGGAAAGGCAGGCAGAGAATTCCCTGCTAGCACCTTCTCTGTGCCTGGGAAGCACAAGTGTTCACATTGCTTCGCAGAATCGCTTTTGTGCAGAAAACAGTAACACTTGTTCAGAACGAAAGAAAGCACAGAGCCCCAGATTTTATGTTGTCCTGGAGAGCTTGCAGCGCACTGGGGAAAGGCAGGCAGAGAATTCCCTGCTAGCACCTTCTCTGTGCCTGGGAAGCAGAAGTGTTCACATTGCTTTGCAGAATCGCTTTTGTGCAGAAAACAGTAACACTTGTTCAGAACGAAAGAAAGCACAGAGCACCAGATTTTATGTTGTCCTGGAGAGCTTGCAGAGCACTGGGGAAAGGCAGGCAGAGAATTCCCTGCTAGCACCTTCTCTGTGCCTGGGAAGCAGAAGTGTTCACATTGCTTCGCAGAATCGCTTTTGTGCAGAAAACAGTAACACTTGTTCAGAATGAAAGAAAGCACAGAGCCCCAGATTTGCTGTTGTCCTGGAGAGCTTGCATAGCACTGGGGAAAGGCAGGCAGAGAATTCCCTGCTAGCACCTTCTCTGTGCCTGGGAAGCAGAAGTGTTCACTTTGCTTCGCAGAATCGCTTTTGTGCAGAAAACAGTAACACTTGTTCAGAACGAAAGAAAGCACAGAGCCCCAGATTTGCTGTTGTCCTGGAGAGCTTGCAGAGCACTGGGGAAAGGCAGGCAGAGAATTCCCTGCTAGCACCTTCTCTGTGCCTGGGAAGCACAAGTGTTCACATTGCTTCGCAGAATCGCTTTTGTGCAGAAAACAGTAACACTTGTTCAGAACGAAAGAAAGCACAGAGCCCCAGATTTTATGTTGTCCTGGAGAGCTTGCAGAGCACTGGGGAAAGGCAGGCAGAGAATTCCCTGCTAGCACCTTCTCTGTGCCTGGGAAGCACAAGTGTTCACATTGCTTCGCAGAATCGCTTTTGTGCAGAAAACAGTAACACTTGTTCAGAACGAAAGAAAGCACAGAGCCCCAGATTTTATGTTGTCCTGGAGAGCTTGCAGAGCACTGGGGAAAGGCAGGCAGAGAATTCCCTGCTAGCACCTTCTCTGTGCCTGTTCACATTGCTTCGCAGAATCGCTTTTGTGCAGAAAACAGTAACACTTGTTCAGAACGAAAGAAAGCACAGAGCCCCAGATTTTATGTTGTCCTGGAGAGCTTGCAGAGCACTGGGGAAAGGCAGGCAGAGAATTCCCTGCTAGCACCTTCTCTGTGCCTGGGAAGCAGAAGTGTTCACATTGCTTCGCAGAATCGCTTTTGTGCAGAAAACAGTAACACTTGTTCAGAACGAAAGAAAGCACAGAGCCCCAGATTTTATGTTGTCCTGGAGAGCTTGCAGAGCACTGGGGAAAGGCAGGCAGAGAATTCCCTGCTAGCACCTTCTCTGTGCCTGGGAAGCAGAAGTGTTCACATTGCTTTGCAGAATCGCTTTTGTGCAGAAAACAGTAACACTTGTTCAGAATGAAAGAAAGCACAGAACCCCAGATTTTATGTTGTCCTGGAGAGCTTGCAGAGCACTGGGGAAAGGCAGGCAGAGAATTCCCTGCTAGCACCTTCTCTGTGCCTGGGAAGCACAAGTGTTCACATTGCTTCGCAGAATCGCTTTTGTGCAGAAAACAGTAACACTTGTTCAGAACGAAAGAAAGCACAGAGCCCCAGATTTTATGTTGTCCTGGAGAGCTTGCAGAGCACTGGGGAAAGGCAGGCAGAGAATTCCCTGCTAGCACCTTCTCTGTGCCTGGGAAGCAGAAGTGTTCACATTACTTCGCAGAATCGCTTTTGTGCAGAAAACAGTAACACTTGTTCAGAACGAAAGAAAGCACAGAGCCCCAGATTTTATGTTGTCCTGGAGAGCTTGCAGAGCACTGGGGAAAGGCAGGCAGAGAATTCCCTGCTAGCACCTTCTCTGTGCCTGGGAAGCACAAGTGTTCACATTGCTTCGCAGAATCGCTTTTGTGCAGAAAACAGTAACACTTGTTCAGAACGAAAGAAAGCACAGAGCCCCAGATTTTATGTTGTCCTGGAGAGCTTGCAGAGCACTGGGGAAAGGCAGGCAGAGAATTCCCTGCTAGCACCTTCTCTGTGCCTGGGAAGCACAAGTGTTCACATTGCTTCGCAGAATCGCTTTTGTGCAGAAAACAGTAACACTTGTTCAGAACGAAAGAAAGCACAGAGCCCCAGATTTTATGTTGTCCTGGAGAGCTTGCAGAGCACTGGGGAAAGGCAGGCAGAGAATTCCCTGCTAGCACCTTCTCTGTGCCTGGGAAGCACAAGTGTTCACATTGCTTCGCAGAATCGCTTTTGTGCAGAAAACAGTAACACTTGTTCAGAACGAAAGAAAGCACAGAGCCCCAGATTTTATGTTGTCCTGGAGAGCTTGCAGAGCACTGGGGAAAGGCAGGCAGAGAATTCCCTGCTAGCACCTTCTCTGTGCCTGGGAAGCACAAGTGTTCACATTGCTTCGCAGAGTCGCTTTTGTGCAGAAAACAGTAACACTTGTTCAGAACGAAAGAAAGCACAGAGCCCCAGATTTTATGTTGTCCTGGAGAGCTTGCAGAGCACTGGGGAAAGGCAGGCAGAGAATTCCCTGCTAGCACCTTCTCTGTGCCTGGGAAGCACAAGTGTTCACATTGCTTCGCAGAATCGCTTTTGTGCAGAAAACAGTAACACTTGTTCAGAACGAAAGAAAGCACAGAGCCCCAGATTTTATGTTGTCCTGGAGAGCTTGCAGAGCACTAAGGAAAGGCAGGCAGAGAATTCCCTGATAGCACCTTCTCTGTGCCTGTTCACATTGCTTCGCAGAATCGCTTTTGTGCAGAAAACAGTAACACTTGTTCAGAACGAAAGAAAGCACAGAGCCCCAGATTTTATGTTGTCCTGGAGAGCTTGCAGAGCACTAAGGAAAGGCAGGCAGAGAATTCCCTGATAGCACCTTCTCTGTGCCTGTTCACATTGCTTCGCAGAATCGCTTTTGTGCAGAAAACAGTAATACTTGTTCAGAACGAAAGAAAGCACAGAGCCCCAGATTTTATGTTGTCCTGGAGAGCTTGCAGAGCACTGGGGAAAGGCAGGCAGAGAATTCCCTGCTAGCACCTTCTCTGTGCCTGGGAAGCACAAGTGTTCACATTGCTTCGCAGAATCGCTTTTGTGCAGAAAACAGTAACACTTGTTCAGAACGAAAGAAAGCACAGAGCCCCAGATTTTATGTTGTCCTGGAGAGCTTGCAGAGCACTGGGGAAAGGCAGGCAGAGAATTCCCTGCTAGCACCTTCTCTGTGCCTGGGAAGCACAAGTGTTCACATTGCTTCGCAGAATCGCTTTTGTGCAGAAAACAGTAACACTTGTTCAGAACGAAAGAAAGCACAGAGCCCCAGATTTGCTGTTGTCCTGGAGAGCTTGCAGAGCACTGGGGAAAGGCAGGCAGAGAATTCCCTGCTAGCACCTTCTCTGTGCCTGTTCACATTGCTTCGCAGAATCGCTTTTGTGCAGAAAACAGTAACACTTGTTCAGAACGAAAGAAAGCACAGAGCCCCAGATTTTATGTTGTCCTGGAGAGCTTGCAGAGCACTGGGGAAAGGCAGGCAGAGAATTCCCTGCTAGCACCTTCTCTGTGCCTGGGAAGCAGAAGTGTTCACATTGCTTCGCAGAATCGCTTTTGTGCAGAAAACAGTAACACTTGTTCAGAACGAAAGAAAGCACAGAGCCCCAGATTTTATGTTGTCCTGGAGAGCTTGCAGAGCACTGGGGAAAGGCAGGCAGAGAATTCCCTGCTAGCACCTTCTCCGTGCCTGGGAAGCACAAGTGTTCACATTGCTTCGCAGAATCGCTTTTGTGCAGAAAACAGTAACACTTGTTCAGAATGAAAGAAAGCACAGAACCCCAGATTTTATGTTGTCCTGGAGAGCTTGCAGAGCACTGGGGAAAGGCAGGCAGAGAATTCCCTGCTAGCACCTTCTCTGTGCCTGGGAAGCACAAGTGTTCACATTGCTTCGCAGAATCGCTTTTGTGCAGAAAACAGTAACACTTGTTCAGAACGAAAGAAAGCACAGAGCCCCAGATTTTATGTTGTCCTGGAGAGCTTGCAGAGCACTGGGGAAAGGCAGGCAGAGAATTCCCTGCTAGCACCTTCTCTGTGCCTGGGAAGCACAAGTGTTCATATTGCTTCGCAGAATCGCTTTTGTGCAGAAAACAGTAACACTTGTTCAGAACGAAAGAAAGCACAGAGCCCCAGATTTTATGTTGTCCTGGAGAGCTTGCAGAGCACTGGGGAAAGGCAGGCAGAGAATTCCCTGCTAGCACCTTCTCTGTGCCTGGGAAGCAGAAGTGTTCACATTACTTCGCAGAATCGCTTTTGTGCAGAAAACAGTAACACTTGTTCAGAACGAAAGAAAGCACAGAGCCCCAGATTTTATGTTGTCCTGGAGAGCTTGCAGAGCACTGGGGAAAGGCAGGCAGAGAATTCCCTGCTAGCACCTTCTCTGTGCCTGGGAAGCACAAGTGTTCACATTGCTTCGCAGAATCGCTTTTGTGCAGAAAACAGTAACACTTGTTCAGAACGAAAGAAAGCACAGAGCCCCAGATTTTATGTTGTCCTGGAGAGCTTGCAGAGCACTGGGGAAAGGCAGGCAGAGAATTCCCTGCTAGCACCTTCTCTGTGCCTGGGAAGCAGAAGTGTTCACATTGCTTCGCAGAATCGCTTTTGTGCAGAAAACAGTAACACTTGTTCAGAACGAAAGAAAGCACAGAGCCCCAGATTTTATGTTGTCCTGGAGAGCTTGCAGAGCACTGGGGAAAGGCAGGCAGAGAATTCCCTGCTAGCACCTTCTCTGTGCCTGGGAAGCACAAGTGTTCACATTGCTTCGCAGAATCGCTTTTGTGCAGAAAACAGTAACACTTGTTCAGAACGAAAGAAAGCACAGAGCCCCAGATTTGCTGTTGTCCTGGAGAGCTTGCAGAGCACTGGGGAAAGGCAGGCAGAGAATTCCCTGCTAGCACCTTCTCTGTGCCTGTTCACATTGCTTCGCAGAATCGCTTTTGTGCAGAAAACAGTAACACTTGTTCAGAACGAAAGA
Organism: Strix uralensis; assembly: GCF_047716275.1. Classification (NCBI taxonomy): domain Eukaryota; kingdom Metazoa; phylum Chordata; class Aves; order Strigiformes; family Strigidae; genus Strix; species Strix uralensis. The sequence continues at coordinate 21,486 of NW_027436897.1, forward strand.
AAGCACAGAGCCCCAGATTTTATGTTGTCCTGGAGAGCTTGCAGAGCACTGGGGAAAGGCAGGCAGAGAATTCCCTGCTAGCACCTTCTCTGTGCCTGTTCACATTGCTTCGCAGAATCGCTTTTGTGCAGAAAACAGTAACACTTGTTCAGAACGAAAGAAAGCACAGAGCCCCAGATTTGCTGTTGTCCTGGAGAGCTTGCAGAGCACTGGGGAAAGGCAGGCAGAGAATTCCCTGCTAGCACCTTCTCTGTGCCTGGGAAGCAGAAGTGTTCACATTGCTTCGCAGAATCGCTTTTGTGCAGAAAACAGTAACACTTGTTCAGAACGAAAGAAAGCACAGAGCCCCAGATTTGCTGTTGTCCTGGAGAGCTTGCAGAGCACTGGGGAAAGGCAGGCAGAGAATTCCCTGCTAGCACCTTCTCTGTGCCTGGGAAGCACAAGTGTTCACATTGCTTCGCAGAATCGCTTTTGTGCAGAAAACAGTAACACTTGTTCAGAACGAAAGAAAGCACAGAGCCCCAGATTTTATGTTGTCCTGGAGAGCTTGCAGAGCACTGGGGAAAGGCAGGCAGAGAATTCCCTGCTAGCACCTTCTCTGTGCCTGGGAAGCACAAGTGTTCACATTGCTTCGCAGAATCGCTTTTGTGCAGAAAACAGTAACACTTGTTCAGAACGAAAGAAAGCACAGAGCCCCAGATTTGCTGTTGTCCTGGAGAGCTTGCAGAGCACTGGAGAAAGGCAGGCAGAGAATTCCCTGCTAGCACCTTCTCTGTGCCTGTTCACATTGCTTCGCAGAATCGCTTTTGTGCAGAAAACAGTAACACTTGTTCAGAACGAAAGAAAGCACAGAGCCCCAGATTTTATGTTGTCCTGGAGAGCTTGCAGAGCACTGGGGAAAGGCAGGCAGAGAATTCCCTGCTAGCACCTTCTCTGTGCCTGGGAAGCACAAGTGTTCACATTGCTTCGCAGAATCGCTTTTGTGCAGAAAACAGTAACACTTGTTCAGAACGAAAGAAAGCACAGAGCCCCAGATTTTATGTTGTCCTGGAGAGCTTGCAGAGCACTGGGGAAAGGCAGGCAGAGAATTCCCTGCTAGCACCTTCTCTGTGCCTGGGAAGCACAAGTGTTCACATTGTTTCGCAGAATCGCTTTTGTGCAGAAAACAGTAACACTTGTTCAGAACGAAAGAAAGCACAGAACCCCAGATTTTATGTTGTCCTGGAGAGCTTGCAGAGCACTGAGGAAGGCAGGCAGAGAATTCCCTGCTAGCACCTTCTCTGTGCCTGGGAAGCAGAAGTGTTCACATTGCTTCGCAGAATCGCTTTTGTGCAGAAAACAGTAACACTTGTTCAGAATGAAAGAAAGCACAGAGCCCCAGATTTGCTGTTGTCCTGGAGAGCTTGCATAGCACTGGGGAAAGGCAGGCAGAGAATTCCCTGCTAGCACCTTCTCTGTGCCTGGGAAGCACAAGTGTTCACATTGCTTCGCAGAATCGCTTTTGTGCAGAAAACAGTAACACTTGTTCAGAACGAAAGAAAGCACAGAGCCCCAGATTTGCTGTTGTCCTGGAGAGCTTGCAGAGCACTGAGGAAAGGCAGGCAGAGAATTCCCTGCTAGCACCTTCTCTGTGCCTGGGAAGCACAAGTGTTCACATTGCTTCGCAGAATCGCTTTTGTGCAGAAAACAGTAACACTTGTTCAGAACGAAAGAAAGCACAGAGCCCCAGATTTTATGTTGTCCTGGAGAGCTTGCAGAGCACTGGGGAAAGGCAGGCAGAGAATTCCCTGCTAGCACCTTCTCTGTGCCTGGGAAGCACAAGTGTTCACATTGCTTCGCAGAATCGCTTTTGTGCAGAAAACAGTAACACTTGTTCAGAACGAAAGAAAGCACAGAGCCCCAGATTTTATGTTGTCCTGGAGAGCTTGCAGAGCACTGGGGAAAGGCAGGCAGAGAATTCCCTGCTAGCACCTTCTCTGTGCCTGGGAAGCACAAGTGTTCACATTGTTTCGCAGAATCGCTTTTGTGCAGAAAACAGTAACACTTGTTCAGAACGAAAGAAAGCACAGAGCCCCAGATTTTATGTTGTCCTGGAGAGCTTGCAGAGCACTGGGGAAAGGCAGGCAGAGAATTCCCTGCTAGCACCTTCTCTGTACCTGGGAAGCACAAGTGTTCACATTGCTTCGCAGAATCGCTTTTGTGCAGAAAACAGTAACACTTGTTCAGAACGAAAGAAAGCACAGAGCCCCAGATTTTATGTTGTCCTGGAGAGCTTGCAGAGCACTGGGGAAAGGCAGGCAGAGAATTCCCTGCTAGCACCTTCTCTGTGCCTGGGAAGCACAAGTGTTCACATTGCTTCGCAGAATCGCTTTTGTGCAGAAAACAGTAACACTTGTTCAGAACGAAAGAAAGCACAGAGCCCCAGATTTTATGTTGTCCTGGAGAGCTTGCAGAGCACTGGGGAAAGGCAGGCAGAGAATTCCCTGCTAGCACCTTCTCTGTGCCTGGGCAGCACAAGTGTTCACATTGCTTCGCAGAATCGCTTTTGTGCAGAAAACAGTAACACTTGTTCAGAACAAAAGAAAGCACAGAGCCCCAGATTTTATGTTGTCCTGGAGAGCTTGCAGAGCACTGGGGAAAGGCAGGCAGAGAATTCCCTGCTAGCACCTTCTCTGTGCCTGGGAAGCAGAAGTGTTCACATTGCTTCGCAGAATCGCTTTTGTGCAGAAAACAGTAACACTTGTTCAGAACGAAAGAAAGCACAGAGCCCCAGATTTTATGTTGTCCTGGAGAGCTTGCAGAGCACTGGGGAAAGGCAGGCAGAGAATTCCCTGCTAGCACCTTCTCTGTGCCTGGGAAGCAGAAGTGTTCACATTGCTTCGCAGAATCGCTTTTGTGCAGAAAACAGTAACACTTGTTCAGAACGAAAGAAAGCACAGAACCCCAGATTTTATGTTGTCCTGGAGAGCTTGCAGAGCACTGAGGAAGGCAGGCAGAGAATTCCCTGCTAGCACCTTCTCTGTGCCTGTTCACTTTTCTTCGCAGAATCGCTTTTGTGCAGAAAACAGTAACACTTGTTCAGAACGAAAGAAAGCACAGAGCCCCAGATTTTATGTTGTCCTGGAGAGCTTGCAGAGCACTGGGGAAAGGCAGGCAGAGAATTCCCTGCTAGCACCTTCTCTGTGCCTGGGAAGCAGAAGTGTTCACATTGCTTTGCAGAATCGCTTTTGTGCAGAAAACAGTAACACTTGTTCAGAACGAAAAAAAGCACAGAGCCCCAGATTTTATGTTGTCCTGGAGAGCTTGCAGAGCACTGGGGAAAGGCAGGCAGAGAATTCCCTGCTAGCACCTTCTCTGTGCCTGGGAAGCACAAGTGTTCACATTGCTTCGCAGAATCGCTTTTGTGCAGAAAACAGTAACACTTGTTCAGAACGAAAGAAAGCACAGAGCCCCAGATTTTATGTTGTCCTGGAGAGCTTGCAGAGCACTGGGGAAAGGCAGGCAGAGAATTCCCTGCTAGCACCTTCTCTGTGCCTGGGAAGCACAAGTGTTCACATTGCTTCGCAGAATCGCTTTTGTGCAGAAAACAGTAACACTTGTTCAGAACGAAAGAAAGCACAGAGCCCCAGATTTTATGTTGTCCTGGAGAGCTTGCAGAGCACTGGGGAAAGGCAGGCAGAGAATTCCCTGCTAGCACCTTCTCTGTGCCTGGGAAGCACAAGTGTTCACCTTACTTCGCAGAGTCGCTTTTGTGCAGAAAACAGTAACACTTGTTCAGAACGAAAGAAAGCACAGAGCCCCAGATTTTATGTTGTCCTGGAGAGCTTGCAGAGCACTGGGGAAAGGCAGGCAGAGAATTCCCTGCTAGCACCTTCTCTGTGCCTGGGAAGCACAAGTGTTCACATTGCTTCGCAGAATCGCTTTTGTGCAGAAAACAGTAACACTTGTTCAGAACGAAAGAAAGCACAGAGCCCCAGATTTGCTGTTGTCCTGGAGAGCTTGCAGAGCACTGGGGAAAGGCAGGCAGAGAATTCCCTGCTAGCACCTTCTCTGTGCCTGTTCACATTACTTCGCAGAATCGCTTTTGTGCAGAAAACAGTAACACTTGTTCAGAACGAAAGAAAGCACAGAGCCCCAGATTTTATGTTGTCCTGGAGAGCTTGCAGAGCACTGGGGAAAGGCAGGCAGAGAATTCCCTGCTAGCACCTTCTCTGTGCCTGGGAAGCACAAGTGTTCACATTGCTTCGCAGAATCGCTTTTGTGCAGAAAACAGTAACACTTGTTCAGAACGAAAGAAAGCACAGAGCCCCAGATTTTATGTTGTCCTGGAGAGCTTGCAGAGCACTGGGGAAAGGCAGGCAGAGAATTCCCTGCTAGCACCTTCTCTGTGCCTGGGAAGCAGAAGTGTTCACATTGCTTCGCAGAATCGCTTTTGTGCAGAAAACAGTAACACTTGTTCAGAACGAAAGAAAGCACAGAGCCCCAGATTTTATGTTGTCCTGGAGAGCTTGCAGAGCACTGGGGAAAGGCAGGCAGAGAATTCCCTGCTAGCACCTTCTCTGTGCCTGGGAAGCACAAGTGTTCACATTGCTTCGCAGAATCGCTTTTGTGCAGAAAACAGTAACACTTGTTCAGAACGAAAGAAAGCACAGAGCCCCAGATTTTATGTTGTCCTGGAGAGCTTGCAGAGCACTGGGGAAAGGCAGGCAGAGAATTCCCTGCTAGCACCTTCTCTGTGCCTGGGAAGCACAAGTGTTCACATTGCTTCGCAGAATCGCTTTTGTGCAGAAAACAGTAACACTTGTTCAGAACGAAAGAAAGCACAGAGCCCCAGATTTTATGTTGTCCTGGAGAGCTTGCAGAGCACTGGGGAAAGGCAGGCAGAGAATTCCCTGCTAGCACCTTCTCTGTGCCTGGGAAGCACAAGTGTTCACATTGCTTCGCAGAATCGCTTTTGTGCAGAAAACAGTAACACTTGTTCAGAACGAAAGAAAGCACAGAACCCCAGATTTTATGTTGTCCTGGAGAGCTTGCAGAGCACTGAGGAAGGCAGGCAGAGAATTCCCTGCTAGCACCTTCTCTGTGCCTGTTCACATTGCTTCGCAGAATCGCTTTTGTGCAGAAAACAGTAACACTTGTTCAGAACGAAAGAAAGCACAGAGCCCCAGATTTTATGTTGTCCTGGAGAGCTTGCAGAGCACTGGGGAAAGGCAGGCAGAGAATTCCCTGCTAGCACCTTCTCTGTGCCTGGGAAGCAGAAGTGTTCACATTGCTTCGCAGAATCGCTTTTGTGCAGAAAACAGTAACACTTGTTCAGAACGAAAGAAAGCACAGAGCCCCAGATTTTATGTTGTCCTGGAGAGCTTGCAGAGCACTGGGGAAAGGCAGGCAGAGAATTCCCTGCTAGCACCTTCTCTGTGCCTGGGAAGCACAAGTGTTCACATTGCTTCGCAGAATCGCTTTTGTGCAGAAAACAGTAACACTTGTTCAGAACGAAAGAAAGCACAGAGCCCCAGATTTTATGTTGTCCTGGAGAGCTTGCAGAGCACTGGGGAAAGGCAGGCAGAGAATTCCCTGCTAGCACCTTCTCTGTGCCTGGGAAGCACAAGTGTTCACATTGCTTCGCAGAATCGCTTTTGTGCAGAAAACAGTAACACTTGTTCAGAACGAAAGAAAGCACAGAACCCCAGATTTTATGTTGTCCTGGAGAGCTTGCAGAGCACTGAGGAAGGCAGGCAGAGAATTCCCTGCTAGCACCTTCTCTGTGCCTGTTCACATTGCTTCGCAGAATCGCTTTTGTGCAGAAAACAGTAACACTTGTTCAGAACGAAAGAAAGCACAGAGCCCCAGATTTTATGTTGTCCTGGAGAGCTTGCAGAGCACTGGGGAAAGGCAGGCAGAGAATTCCCTGCTAGCACCTTCTCTGTGCCTGGGAAGCAGAAGTGTTCACATTGCTTCGCAGAATCGCTTTTGTGCAGAAAACAGTAACACTTGTTCAGAACGAAAGAAAGCACAGAGCCCCAGATTTTATGTTGTCCTGGAGAGCTTGCAGAGCACTGGGGAAAGGCAGGCAGAGAATTCCCTGCTAGCACCTTCTCTGTGCCTGGGAAGCACAAGTGTTCACATTGCTTCGCAGAATCGCTTTTGTGCAGAAAACAGTAACACTTGTTCAGAACGAAAGAAAGCACAGAGCCCCAGATTTTATGTTGTCCTGGAGAGCTTGCAGAGCACTGGGGAAAGGCAGGCAGAGAATTCCCTGCTAGCACCTTCTCTGTGCCTGGGAAGCACAAGTGTTCACATTGCTTCGCAGAATCGCTTTTGTGCAGAAAACAGTAACACTTGTTCAGAACGAAAGAAAGCACAGAGCCCCAGATTTTATGTTGTCCTGGAGAGCTTGCAGCGCACTGGGGAAAGGCAGGCAGAGAATTCCCTGCTAGCACCTTCTCTGTGCCTGGGAAGCACAAGTGTTCACATTGCTTCGCAGAATCGCTTTTGTGCAGAAAACAGTAACACTTGTTCAGAATGAAAGAAAGCACAGAGCACCAGATTTTATGTTGTCCTGGAGAGCTTGCAGAGCACTGGGGAAAGGCAGGCAGAGAATTCCCTGCTAGCACCTTCTCTGTGCCTGGGAAGCAGAAGTGTTCACATTGCTTCGCAGAATCGCTTTTGTGCAGAAAACAGTAACACTTGTTCAGAATGAAAGAAAGCACAGAGCCCCAGATTTTATGTTATCCTGGAGAGCTTGCAGAGCACTGGGGAAAGGCAGGCAGAGAATTCCCTGCTAGCACCTTCTCTGTGCCTGGGAAGCAGAAGTGTTCACATTGCTTCGCAGAATCGCTTTTGTGCAGAAAACAGTAACACTTGTTCAGAACGAAAGAAAGCACAGAGCCCCAGATTTGCTGTTGTCCTGGAGAGCTTGCAGAGCACTGGGGAAAGGCAGGCAGAGAATTCCCTGCTAGCACCTTCTCTGTGCCTGGGAAGCACAAGTGTTCACATTGCTTCGCAGAATCGCTTTTGTGCAGAAAACAGTAACACTTGTTCAGAACGAAAGAAAGCACAGAGCCCCAGATTTTATGTTGTCCTGGAGAGCTTGCAGAGCACTGGGGAAAGGCAGGCAGAGAATTCCCTGCTAGCACCTTCTCTGTGCCTGGGAAGCAGAAGTGTTCACATTGCTTCGCAGAATCGCTTTTGTGCAGAAAACAGTAACACTTGTTCAGAACGAAAGAAAGCACAGAGCCCCAGATTTTATGTTGTCCTGGAGAGCTTGCAGAGCACTGGGGAAAGGCAGGCAGAGAATTCCCTGCTAGCACCTTCTCTGTGCCTGGGAAGCACAAGTGTTCACATTGTTTCGCAGAATCGCTTTTGTGCAGAAAACATTAACACTTGTTCAGAACGAAAGAAAGCACAGAGCCCCAGATTTTATGTTGTCCTGGAGAGCTTGCAGAGCACTGGGGAAAGGCAGGCAGAGAATTCCCTGCTAGCACCTTCTCTGTACCTGGTAAGCACAAGTGTTCACATTGCTTCGCAGAATCGCTTTTGTGCAGAAAACAGTAACACTTGTTCAGAACGAAAGAAAGCACAGAGCCCCAGATTTTATGTTGTCCTGGAGAGCTTGCAGAGCACTGGGGAAAGGCAGGCAGAGAATTCCCTGCTAGCACCTTCTCTGTGCCTGGGAAGCACAAGTGTTCACTTTGCTTCGCAGAATCGCTTTTGTGCAGAAAACAGTAACACTTGTTCAGAACGAAAGAAAGCACAGAGCCCCAGATTTTATGTTGTCCTGGAGAGCTTGCAGAGCACTGGGGAAAGGCAGGCAGAGAATTCCCTGCTAGCACCTTCTCTGTGCCTGGGAAGCACAAGTGTTCACATTGCTTCGCAGAATCGCTTTTGTGCAGAAAACAGTAACACTTGTTCAGAACGAAAGAAAGCACAGAGCCCCAGATTTTATGTTGTCCTGGAGAGCTTGCAGAGCACTGGGGAAAGGCAGGCAGAGAATTCCCTGCTAGCACCTTCTCTGTGCCTGGGAAGCACAAGTGTTCACATTGCTTCGCAGAATCGCTTTTGTGCAGAAAACAGTAACACTTGTTCAGAACGAAAGAAAGCACAGAACCCCAGATTTTATGTTGTCCTGGAGAGCTTGCAGAGCACTGAGGAAGGCAGGCAGAGAATTCCCTGCTAGCACCTTCTCTGTGCCTGTTCACTTTTCTTCGCAGAATCGCTTTTGTGCAGAAAACAGTAACACTTGTTCAGAACGAAAGAAAGCACAGAGCCCCAGATTTTATGTTGTCCTGGAGAGCTTGCAGAGCACTGGGGAAAGGCAGGCAGAGAATTCCCTGCTAGCACCTTCTCTGTGCCTGGGAAGCACAAGTGTTCACATTGCTTCGCAGAATCGCTTTTGTGCAGAAAACAGTAACACTTGTTCAGAACGAAAGAAAGCACAGAGCCCCAGATTTTATGTTGTCCTGGAGAGCTTGCAGAGCACTGGGGAAAGGCAGGCAGAGAATTCCCTGCTAGCACCTTCTCTGTGCCTGGGAAGCACAAGTGTTCACATTGCTTTGCAGAATCGCTTTTGTGCAGAAAACAGTAACACTTGTTCAGAACGAAAGAAAGCACAGAGCCCCAGATTTTATGTTGTCCTGGAGAGCTTGCAGAGCACTGGGGAAAGGCAGGCAGAGAATTCCCTGCTAGCACCTTCACTGTGCCTGGGAAGCACAAGTGTTCACATTGCTTCGCAGAATCGCTTTTGTGCAGAAAACAGTAACACTTGTTCAGAACGAAAGAAAGCACAGAGCCCCAGATTTTATGTTGTCCTGGAGAGCTTGCAGAGCACTGGGGAAAGGCAGGCAGAGAATTCCCTGCTAGCACCTTCTCTGTGCCTGGGAAGCACAAGTGTTCACATTGCTTCGCAGAATCGCTTTTGTGCAGAAAACAGTAACACTTGTTCAGAACGAAAGAAAGCACAGAGCCCCAGATTTTATGTTGTCCTGGAGAGCTTGCAGAGCACTGGGGAAAGGCAGGCAGAGAATTCCCTGCTAGCACCTTCTCTGTGCCTGGGAAGCACAAGTGTTCACATTGCTTCGCAGAATCGCTTTTGTGCAGAAAACAGTAACACTTGTTCAGAATGAAAGAAAGCACAGAACCCCAGATTTTATGTTGTCCTGGAGAGCTTGCAGAGCACTAAGGAAAGGCAGGCAGAGAATTCCCTGCTAGCACCTTCTCTGTGCCTGTTCACATTGCTTCGCAGAATCGCTTTTGTGCAGAAAACAGTAACACTTGTTCAGAACGAAAGAAAGCACAGAGCCCCAGATTTGCTGTTGTCCTGGAGAGCTTGCAGAGCACTGGGGAAAGGCAGGCAGAGAATTCCCTGCTAGCACCTTCTCTGTGCCTGGGAAGCAGAAGTGTTCACATTGCTTCGCAGAATCGCTTTTGTGCAGAAAACAGTAACACTTGTTCAGAACGAAAGAAAGCACAGAACCCCAGATTTTATGTTGTCCTGGAGAGCTTGCAGAGCACTGGGGAAAGGCAGGCAGAGAATTCCCTGCTAGCACCTTCTCTGTACCTGGGAAGCAGAAGTGTTCACATTGCTTCGCAGAATCGCTTTTGTGCAGAAAACAGTAACACTTGTTCAGAATGAAAGAAAGCACAGAGCCCCAGATTTTATGTTGTCCTGGAGAGCTTGCAGAGCACTGGGGAAAGGCAGGCAGAGAATTCCCTGCTAGCACCTTCTCTGTGCCTGGGCAGCACAAGTGTTCACATTGCTTCGCAGAATCGCTTTTGTGCAGAAAACAGTAACACTTGTTCAGAACGAAAGAAAGCACAGAGCCCCAGATTTTATGTTGTCCTGGAGAGCTTGCAGAGCACTGGGGAAAGGCAGGCAGAGAATTCCCTGCTAGCACCTTCTCTGTGCCTGGGAAGCACAAGTGTTCACATTGCTTCGCAGAATCGCTTTTGTGCAGAAAACAGTAACACTTGTTCAGAACGAAAGAAAGCACAGAGCCCCAGATTTTATGTTGTCCTGGAGAGCTTGCAGAGCACTGGGGAAAGGCAGGCAGAGAATTCCCTGCTAGCACCTTCTCTGTGCCTGGGAAGCACAAGTGTTCACATTGCTTCGCAGAATCGCTTTTGTGCAGAAAACAGTAACACTTGTTCAGAACGAAAGAAAGCACAGAGCCCCAGATTTTATGTTGTCCTGGAGAGCTTGCAGAGCACTGGGGAAAGGCAGGCAGAGAATTCCCTGCTAGCACCTTCTCTGTACCTGGGAAGCAGAAGTGTTCACATTGCTTCGCAGAATCGCTTTTGTGCAGAAAACAGTAACACTTGTTCAGAACTTAAGAAAGCACAGAGCCCCAGATTTTATGTTGTCCTGGAGAGCTTGCAGAGCACTGGGGAAAGGCAGGCAGAGAATTCCCTGCTAGCACCTTCTCTGTGCCTGGGAAGCAGAAGTGTTCACATTGCTTCGCAGAATCGCTTTTGTGCAGAAAACAGTAACACTTGTTCAGAACGAAAGAAAGCACAGAGCCCCAGATTTGCTGTTGTCCTGGAGAGCTTGCAGAGCACTGGGGAAAGGCAGGCAGAGAATTCCCTGCTAGCACCTTCTCTGTGCCTGGGAAGCACAAGTGTTCACATTGCTTCGCAGAATCGCTTTTGTGCAGAAAACAGTAACACTTGTTCAGAACGAAAGAAAGCACAGAGCCCCAGATTTTATGTTGTCCTGGAGAGCTTGCAGAGCACTGGGGAAAGGCAGGCAGAGAATTCCCTGCTAGCACCTTCTCTGTGCCTGGGAAGCAGAAGTGTTCACTTTGCTTCGCAGAATCGCTTTTGTGCAGAAAACAGTAACACTTGTTCAGAACGAAAGAAAGCACAGAGCCCCAGATTTTATGTTGTCCTGGAGAGCTTGCAGAGCACTGGGGAAAGGCAGGCAGAGAATTCCCTGCTAGCACCTTCTCTGTGCCTGGGAAGCACAAGTGTTCACTTTGCTTCGCAGAATCGCTTTTGTGCAGAAAACAGTAACACTTGTTCAGAACGAAAGAAAGCTCAGAGCCCCAGATTTTATGTTGTCCTGGAGAGCTTGCAGAGCACTGGGGAAAGGCAGGCAGAGAATTCCCTGCTAGCACCTTCTCTGTGCCTGGGAAGCACAAGTGTTCACATTGCTTCGCAGAATCGCTTTTGTGCAGAAAACAGTAACACTTGTTCAGAACGAAAGAAAGCACAGAGCCCCAGATTTTATGTTGTCCTGGAGAGCTTGCAGAGCACTGGGGAAAGGCAGGCAGAGAATTCCCTGCTAGCACCTTCTCTGTGCCTGGGAAGCACAAGTGTTCACTTTGCTTCGCAGAATCGCTTTTGTGCAGAAAACAGTAACACTTGTTCAGAACGAAAGAAAGCACAGAGCCCCAGATTTTATGTTGTCCTGGAGAGCTTGCAGAGCACTGGGGAAAGGCAGGCAGAGAATTCCCTGCTAGCACCTTCTCTGTGCCTGGGAAGCACAAGTGTTCACTTTGCTTCGCAGAATCGCTTTTGTGCAGAAAACATTAACACTTGTTCAGAACGAAAGAAAGCACAGAGCCCCAGATTTTATGTTGTCCTGGAGAGCTTGCAGAGCACTGGGGAAAGGCAGGCAGAGAATTCCCTGCTAGCACCTTCTCTGTGCCTGGGAAGCACAAGTGTTCACATTGCTTCGCAGAATCGCTTTTGTGCAGAAAACAGTAACACTTGTTCAGAACGAAAGAAAGCACAGAGCCCCAGATTTTATGTTGTCCTGGAGAGCTTGCAGAGCACTGGGGAAAGGCAGGCAGAGAATTCCCTGCTAGCACCTTCTCTGTGCCTGGGAAGCACAAGTGTTCACATTGCTTCGCAGAATCGCTTTTGTGCAGAAAACAGTAACAATTCTTCAGAACGAAAGAAAGCACAGAGCCCCAGATTTTATGTTGTCCTGGAGAGCTTGCAGAGCACTGAGGAAGGCAGGCAGAGAATTCCCTGCTAGCACCTTCTCTGTGCCTGTTCACATTGCTTCGCAGAATCGCTTTTGTGCAGAAAACAGTAACACTTGTTCAGAACGAAAGAAAGCACAGAGCCCCAGATTTTATGTTGTCCTGGAGAGCTTGCAGAGCACTGGGGAAAGGCAGGCAGAGAATTCCCTGCTAGCACCTTCTCTGTGCCTGGGAAGCAGAAGTGTTCACTTTTCTTCGCAGAATCGCTTTTGTGCAGAAAACAGTAACACTTGTTCAGAACGAAAGAAAGCACAGAGCCCCAGATTTTATGTTGTCCTGGAGAGCTTGCAGAGCACTGGGGAAAGGCAGGCAGAGAATTCCCTGCTAGCACCTTCTCTGTGCCTGGGAAGCACAAGTGTTCACATTGCTTTGCAGAATCGCTTTTGTGCAGAAAACAGTAACACTTGTTCAGAACGAAAGAAAGCACAGAGCCCCAGATTTTATGTTGTCCTGGAGAGCTTGCAGAGCACTGGGGAAAGGCAGGCAGAGAATTCCCTGCTAGCACCTTCTCTGTGCCTGGGAAGCACAAGTGTTCACATTGCTTTGCAGAATCGCTTTTGTGCAGAAAACAGTAACACTTGTTCAGAATGAAAGAAAGCACAGAACCCCAGATTTTATGTTGTCCTGGAGAGCTTGCAGAGCACTGGGGAAAGGCAGGCAGAGAATTCCCTGCTAGCACCTTCTCTGTGCCTGGGAAGCACAAGTGTTCACATTGCTTCGCAGAATCGCTTTTGTGCAGAAAACAGTAACACTTGTTCAGAATGAAAGAAAGCACAGAGCCCCAGATTTTTTGTTGTCCTGGAGAGCTTGCAGAGCACTGGGGAAAGGCAGGCAGAGAATTCCCTGCTAGCACCTTCTCTGTGCCTGGGAAGCACAAGTGTTCATATTGCTTCGCAGAATCGCTTTTGTGCAGAAAACAGTAACACTTGTTCAGAACGAAAGAAAGCACAGAGCCCCAGATTTTATGTTGTCCTGGAGAGCTTGCAGAGCACTGGGGAAAGGCAGGCAGAGAATTCCCTGCTAGCACCTTCTCTGTGCCTGGGCAGCACAAGTGTTCACATTGCTTCGCAGAATCGCTTTTGTGCAGAAACAGTAACACTTGTTCAGAACGAAAGAAAGCACAGAGCCCCAGATTTTATGTTGTCCTGGAGAGCTTGCAGAGCACTGGGGAAAGGCAGGCAGAGAATTCCCTGCTAGCACCTTCTCTGTGCCTGGGAAGCACAAGTGTTCACATTGCTTCGCAGAATCGCTTTTGTGCAGAAAACAGTAACACTTGTTCAGAACGAAAGAAAGCACAGAGCCCCAGATTTTATGTTGTCCTGGAGAGCTTGCAGAGCACTGGGGAAAGGCAGGCAGAGAATTCCCTGCTAGCACCTTCTCTGTGCCTGGGAAGCACAAGTGTTCACATTGCTTCGCAGAATCGCTTTTGTGCAGAAAACAGTAACACTTGTTCAGAACGAAAGAAAGCACAGAGCCCCAGATTTGCTGTTGTCCTGGAGAGCTTGCAGAGCACTGGGGAAAGGCAGGCAGAGAATTCCCTGCTAGCACCTTCTCTGTGCCTGGGAAGCACAAGTGTTCACATTGCTTCGCAGAATCGCTTTTGTGCAGAAAACAGTAACACTTGTTCAGAACGAAAGAAAGCACAGAGCCCCAGATTTGCTGTTGTCCTGGAGAGCTTGCAGAGCACTGGAGAAAGGCAGGCAGAGAATTCCCTGCTAGCACCTTCTCTGTGCCTGTTCACATTGCTTCGCAGAATCGCTTTTATGCAGAAAACAGTAACACTTGTTCAGAACGAAAGAAAGCACAGAGCCCCAGATTTTATGTTGTCCTGGAGAGCTTGCAGAGCACTGGGGAAAGGCAGGCAGAGAATTCCCTGCTAGCACCTTCTCTGTGCCTGGGAAGCACAAGTGTTCACATTGCTTCGCAGAATCGCTTTTGTGCAGAAAACAGTAACACTTGTTCAGATCGAAAGAAAGCACAGAGCCCCAGATTTTATGTTGTCCTGGAGAGCTTGCAGAGCACTGGGGAAAGGCAGGCAGAGAATTCCCTGATAGCACCTTCTCTGTGCCTGGGAAGCACAAGTGTTCACATTGCTTCGCAGAATCGCTTTTGTGCAGAAAACAGTAACACTTGTTCAGAACGAAAGAAAGCACAGAACCCCAGATTTTATGTTGTCCTGGAGAGCTTGCAGAGCACTGAGGAAGGCAGGCAGAGAATTCCCTGCTAGCACCTTCTCTGTGCCTGTTCACTTTTCTTCGCAGAATCGCTTTTGTGCAGAAAACAGTAACACTTGTTCAGAACGAAAGAAAGCAGAGAGCCCCAGATTTTATGTTGTCCTGGAGAGCTTGCAGAGCACTGGGGAAAGGCAGGCAGAGAATTCCCTGCTAGCACCTTCTCTGTGCCTGGGAAGCAGAAGTGTTCACATTGCTTCGCAGAATCGCTTTTGTGCAGAAAACAGTAACACTTGTTCAGAACGAAAGAAAGCACAGAGCCCCAGATTTTATGTTGTCCTGGAGAGCTTGCAGAGCACTGGGGAAAGGCAGGCAGAGAATTCCCTGCTAGCACCTTCTCTGTACCTGGGAAGCACAAGTGTTCACATTGCTTCGCAGAATCGCTTTTGTGCAGAAAACAGTAACACTTGTTCAGAACGAAAGAAAGCACAGAGCCCCAGATTTTATGTTGTCCTGGAGAGCTTGCAGAGCACTGGGGAAAGGCAGGCAGAGAATTCCCTGCTAGCACCTTCTCTGTGCCTGGGAAGCACAAGTGTTCACATTGCTTCGCAGAATCGCTTTTGTGCAGAAAACAGTAACACTTGTTCAGAACGAAAGAAAGCACAGAGCCCCAGATTTTATGTTGTCCTGGAGAGCTTGCAGAGCACTGGGGAAAGGCAGGCAGAGAATTCCCTGCTAGCACCTTCTCTGTGCCTGGGAAGCAGAAGTGTTCACATTGCTTCGCAGAATCGCTTTTGTGCGGAAAACAGTAACACTTGTTCAGAACGAAAGAAAGCACAGAGCCCCAGATTTTATGTTGTCCTGGAGAGCTTGCAGAGCACTGGGGAAAGGCAGGCAGAGAATTCCCTGCTAGCACCTTCTCTGTGCCTGGGCAGCACAAGTGTTCACATTGCTTCGCAGAATCGCTTTTGTGCAGAAAACAGTAACACTTGTTCAGAACGAAAGAAAGCACAGAGCCCCAGATTTTATGTTGTCCTGGAGAGCTTGCAGAGCACTGGGGAAAGGCAGGCAGAGAATTCCCTGCTAGCACCTTCTCTGTGCCTGGGAAGCACAAGTGTTCACTTTGCTTCGCAGAATCGCTTTTGTGCAGAAAACAGTAACACTTGTTCAGAACGAAAGAAAGCACAGAACCCCAGATTTTATGTTGTCCTGGAGAGCTTGCAGAGCACTGAGGAAGGCAGGCAGAGAATTCCCTGCTAGCACCTTCTCTGTGCCTGTTCACTTTTCTTCGCAGAATCGCTTTTGTGCAGAAAACAGTAACACTTGTTCAGAACGAAAGAAAGCACAGAGCCCCAGATTTTATGTTGTCCTGGAGAGCTTGCAGAGCACTGGGGAAAGGCAGGCAGAGAATTCCCTGCTAGCACCTTCTCTGTGCCTGGGAAGCACAAGTGTTCACATTGCTTCGCAGAATCGCTTTTGTGCAGAAAACAGTAACACTTGTTCAGAACGAAAGAAAGCACAGAGCCCCAGATTTTATGTTGTCCTGGAGAGCTTGCAGAGCACTGGGGAAAGGCAGGCAGAGAATTCCCTGCTAGCACCTTCTCTGTGCCTGGGAAGCACAAGTGTTCACATTGCTTCGCAGAATCGCTTTTGTGCAGAAAACAGTAACACTTGTTCAGAACGAAAGAAAGCACAGAGCCCCAGATTTGCTGTTGTCCTGGAGAGCTTGCAGAGCACTGGGGAAAGGCAGGCAGAGAATTCCCTGCTAGCACCTTCTCTGTGCCTGGGCAGCACAAGTGTTCACATTGCTTCGCAGAATCGCTTTTGTGCAGAAAACAGTAACACTTGTTCAGAACGAAAGAAAGCAGAGAGCCCCAGATTTTATGTTGTCCTGGAGAGCTTGCAGAGCACTGGGGAAAGGCAGGCAGAGAATTCCCTGCTAGCACCTTCTCTGTGCCTGGGAAGCACAAGTGTTCACATTGCTTCGCAGAATCGCTTTTGTGCAGAAAACAGTAACACTTGTTCAGAATGAAAGAAAGCACAGAACCCCAGATTTTATGTTGTCCTGGAGAGCTTGCAGAGCACTAAGGAAAGGCAGGCAGAGAATTCCCTGCTAGCACCTTCTCTGTGCCTGTTCACATTGCTTCGCAGAATCGCTTTTGTGCAGAAAACAGTAACACTTGTTCAGAACGAAAGAAAGCACAGAGCCCCAGATTTGCTGTTGTCCTGGAGAGCTTGCAGAGCACTGAGGAAAGGCAGGCAGAGAATTCCCTGCTAGCACCTTCTCTGTGCCTGGGAAGCAGAAGTGTTCACATTGCTTTGCAGAATCGCTTTTGTGCAGAAAACAGTAACACTTGTTCAGAACGAAAGAAAGCAGAGAGCCCCAGATTTTATGTTGTCCTGGAGAGCTTGCAGAGCACTGGGGAAAGGCAGGCAGAGAATTCCCTGCTAGCACCTTCTCTGTGCCTGGGAAGCACAAGTGTTCACATTGCTTCGCAGAATCGCTTTTGTGCAGAAAACAGTAACACTTGTTCAGAACGAAAGAAAGCACAGAGCACCAGATTTTATGTTGTCCTGGAGAGCTTGCAGAGCACTGGGGAAAGGCAGGCAGAGAATTCCCTGCTAGCACCTTCTCTGTGCCTGGGAAGCACAAGTGTTCACTTTGCTTCGCAGAATCGCTTTTGTGCAGAAAACAGTAACACTTGTTCAGAATGAAAGAAAGCAGAGAGCCCCAGATTTTATGTTGTCCTGGAGAGCTTGCAGAGCACTGGGGAAAGGCAGGCAGAGAATTCCCTGCTAGCACCTTCTCTGTGCCTGGGAAGCACAAGTGTTCACATTGCTTCGCAGAATCGCTTTTGTGCAGAAAACAGTAACACTTGTTCAGAACGAAAGAAAGCACAGAGCCCCAGATTTTATGTTGTCCTGGAGAGCTTGCAGAGCACTGGGGAAAGGCAGGCAGAGAATTCCCTGCTAGCACCTTCTCTGTGCCTGGGAAGCAGAAGTGTTCACATTGCTTCGCAGAATCGCTTTTGTGCAGAAAACAGTAACACTTGTTCAGAACGAAAGAAAGCACAGAGCCCCAGATTTTATGTTGTCCTGGAGAGCTTGCAGAGCACTGGGGAAAGGCAGGCAGAGAATTCCCTGCTAGCACCTTCTCTGTGCCTGGGAAGCACAAGTGTTCACATTGTTTCGCAGAATCGCTTTTGTGCAGAAAACAGTAACACTTGTTCAGAACGAAAGAAAGCACAGAGCCCCAGATTTTATGTTGTCCTGGAGAGCTTGCAGAGCACTGGGGAAAGGCAGGCAGAGAATTCCCTGCTAGCACCTTCTCTGTACCTGGGAAGCACAAGTGTTCACATTGCTTCGCAGAATCGCTTTTGTGCAGAAAACAGTAACACTTGTTCAGAACGAAAGAAAGCACAGAGCCCCAGATTTTATGTTGTCCTGGAGAGCTTGCAGAGCACTGGGGAAAGGCAGGCAGAGAATTCCCTGCTAGCACCTTCTCTGTGCCTGGGAAGCACAAGTGTTCACATTGCTTCGCAGAATCGCTTTTGTGCAGAAAACAGTAACACTTGTTCAGAACGAAAGAAAGCACAGAGCCCCAGATTTTATGTTGTCCTGGAGAGCTTGCAGAGCACTGGGGAAAGGCAGGCAGAGAATTCCCTGCTAGCACCTTCTCTGTGCCTGGGAAGCAGAAGTGTTCACATTGCTTCGCAGAATCGCTTTTGTGCAGAAAACAGTAACACTTGTTCAGAACGAAAGAAAGCACAGAGCCCCAGATTTTATGTTGTCCTGGAGAGCTTGCAGAGCACTGGGGAAAGGCAGGCAGAGAATTCCCTGCTAGCACCTTCTCTGTGCCTGGGAAGCACAAGTGTTCACATTGCTTCGCAGAATCGCTTTTGTGCAGAAAACAGTAACACTTGTTCAGAACGAAAGAAAGCACAGAACCCCAGATTTTATGTTGTCCTGGAGAGCTTGCAGAGCACTGAGGAAGGCAGGCAGAGAATTCCCTGCTAGCACCTTCTCTGTGCCTGTTCACTTTTCTTCGCAGAATCGCTTTTGTGCAGAAAACAGTAACACTTGTTCAGAACGAAAGAAAGCACAGAGCCCCAGATTTTATGTTGTCCTGGAGAGCTTGCAGAGCACTGGGGAAAGGCAGGCAGAGAATTCCCTGCTAGCACCTTCTCTGTGCCTGGGAAGCACAAGTGTTCACATTGCTTTGCAGAATCGCTTTTGTGCAGAAAACAGTAACACTTGTTCAGAACGAAAGAAAGCACAGAGCCCCAGATTTTATGTTGTCCTGGAGAGCTTGCAGAGCACTGGGGAAAGGCAGGCAGAGAATTCCCTGCTAGCACCTTCTCTGTGCCTGGGAAGCACAAGTGTTCACATTGCTTCGCAGAATCGCTTTTGTGCAGAAAACAGTAACACTTGTTCAGAATGAAAGAAAGCACAGAACCCCAGATTTTATGTTGTCCTGGAGAGCTTGCAGAGCACTAAGGAAAGGCAGGCAGAGAATTCCCTGCTAGCACCTTCTCTGTGCCTGTTCACATTGCTTCGCAGAATCGCTTTTGTGCAGAAAACAGTAACACTTGTTCAGAACGAAAGAAAGCACAGAGCCCCAGATTTGCTGTTGTCCTGGAGAGCTTGCAGAGCACTGGGGAAAGGCAGGCAGAGAATTCCCTGCTAGCACCTTCTCTGTGCCTGGGAAGCACAAGTGTTCACATTGCTTCGCAGAATCGCTTTTGTGCAGAAAACAGTAACACTTGTTCAGAACGAAAGAAAGCAGAGAGCCCCAGATTTTATGTTGTCCTGGAGAGCTTGCAGAGCACTGGGGAAAGGCAGGCAGAGAATTCCCTGCTAGCACCTTCTCTGTGCCTGGGAAGCACAAGTGTTCACATTGCTTCGCAGAATCGCTTTTGTGCAGAAAACAGTAACACTTGTTCAGAACGAAAGAAAGCACAGAGCCCCAGATTTTATGTTGTCCTGGAGAGCTTGCAGAGCACTGGGGAAAGGCAGGCAGAGAATTCCCTGCTAGCACCTTCTCTGTGCCTGGGAAGCAGAAGTGTTCACATTGCTTTGCAGAATCGCTTTTGTGCAGAAAACAGTAACACTTGTTCAGAACGAAAGAAAGCACAGAGCCCCAGATTTTATGTTGTCCTGGAGAGCTTGCAGAGCACTGGGGAAAGGCAGGCAGAGAATTCCCTGCTAGCACCTTCTCTGTGCCTGGGAAGCACAAGTGTTCACATTGCTTTGCAGAATCGCTTTTGTGCAGAAAACAGTAACACTTGTTCAGAACGAAAGAAAGCACAGAGCCCCAGATTTTATGTTGTCCTGGAGAGCTTGCAGAGCACTGGGGAAAGGCAGGCAGAGAATTCCCTGCTAGCACCTTCTCTGTGCCTGGGAAGCACAAGTGTTCACATTGCTTCGCAGAATCGCTTTTGTGCAGAAAACAGTAACACTTGTTCAGAACGAAAGAAAGCACAGAACCCCAGATTTTATGTTGTCCTGGAGAGCTTGCAGAGCACTAAGGAAAGGCAGGCAGAGAATTCCCTGCTAGCACCTTCTCTGTGCCTGGGAAGCACAAGTGTTCACATTGCTTCGCAGAATCGCTTTTGTGCAGAAAACAGTAACACTTGTTCAGAACGAAAGAAAGCACAGAGCCCCAGATTTTATGTTGTCCTGGAGAGCTTGCAGAGCACTGGGGAAAGGCAGGCAGAGAATTCCCTGCTAGCACCTTCTCTGTGCCTGGGAAGCAGAAGTGTTCACATTGCTTCGCAGAATCGCTTTTGTGCAGAAAACAGTAACACTTGTTCAGAACGAAAGAAAGCACAGAACCCCAGATTTTATGTTGTCCTGGAGAGCTTGCAGAGCACTGAGGAAGGCAGGCAGAGAATTCCCTGCTAGCACCTTCTCTGTGCCTGTTCACTTTTCTTCGCAGAATCGCTTTTGTGCAGAAAACAGTAACACTTGTTCAGAACGAAAGAAAGCACAGAGCCCCAGATTTTATGTTGTCCTGGAGAGCTTGCAGAGCACTGGGGAAAGGCAGGCAGAGAATTCCCTGCTAGCACCTTCTCTGTGCCTGGGAAGCACAAGTGTTCACATTGCTTTGCAGAATCGCTTTTGTGCAGAAAACAGTAACACTTGTTCAGAACGAAAGAAAGCACAGAGCCCCAGATTTTATGTTGTCCTGGAGAGCTTGCAGAGCACTGGGGAAAGGCAGGCAGAGAATTCCCTGCTAGCACCTTCTCTGTGCCTGGGAAGCACAAGTGTTCACATTGCTTCGCAGAATCGCTTTTGTGCAGAAAACAGTAACACTTGTTCAGAACGAAAGAAAGCACAGAGCCCCAGATTTTATGTTGTCCTGGAGAGCTTGCAGAGCACTGGGGAAAGGCAGGCAGAGAATTCCCTGCTAGCACCTTCTCTGTGCCTGGGAAGCACAAGTGTTCACATTGCTTCGCAGAATCGCTTTTGTGCAGAAAACAGTAACACTTGTTCAGAACGAAAGAAAGCACAGAGCCCCAGATTTTATGTTGTCCTGGAGAGCTTGCAGAGCACTGGGGAAAGGCAGGCAGAGAATTCCCTGCTAGCACCTTCTCTGTGCCTGGGAAGCACAAGTGTTCACATTGCTTCGCAGAATCGCTTTTGTGCAGAAAACAGTAACACTTGTTCAGAATGAAAGAAAGCACAGAACCCCAGATTTTATGTTGTCCTGGAGAGCTTGCAGAGCACTAAGGAAAGGCAGGCAGAGAATTCCCTGCTAGCACCTTCTCTGTGCCTGTTCACATTGCTTCGCAGAATCGCTTTTGTGCAGAAAACAGTAACACTTGTTCAGAACGAAAGAAAGCACAGAGCCCCAGATTTGCTGTTGTCCTGGAGAGCTTGCAGAGCACTGAGGAAAGGCAGGCAGAGAATTCCCTGCTAGCACCTTCTCTGTGCCTGGGAAGCAGAAGTGTTCACATTGCTTCGCAGAATCGCTTTTGTGCAGAAAACAGTAACACTTGTTCAGAACGAAAGAAAGCAGAGAGCCCCAGATTTTATGTTGTCCTGGAGAGCTTGCAGAGCACTGGGGAAAGGCAGGCAGAGAATTCCCTGCTAGCACCTTCTCTGTGCCTGGGAAGCACAAGTGTTCACATTGCTTCGCAGAATCGCTTTTGTGCAGAAAACAGTAACACTTGTTCAGAACGAAAGAAAGCACAGAGCCCCAGATTTTATGTTGTCCTGGAGAGCTTGCAGAGCACTGGGGAAAGGCAGGCAGAGAATTCCCTGCTAGCACCTTCTCTGTGCCTGGGAAGCACAAGTGTTCACATTGCTTCGCAGAATCGCTTTTGTGCAGAAAACAGTAACACTTGTTCAGAATGAAAGAAAGCACAGAACCCCAGATTTTATGTTGTCCTGGAGAGCTTGCAGAGCACTAAGGAAAGGCAGGCAGAGAATTCCCTGCTAGCACCTTCTCTGTGCCTGTTCACATTGCTTCGCAGAATCGCTTTTGTGCAGAAAACAGTAACACTTGTTCAGAACGAAAGAAAGCACAGAGCCCCAGATTTGCTGTTGTCCTGGAGAGCTTGCAGAGCACTGGGGAAAGGCAGGCAGAGAATTCCCTGCTAGCACCTTCTCTGTGCCTGGGAAGCAGAAGTGTTCACATTGCTTCGCAGAATCGCTTTTGTGCAGAAAACAGTAACACTTGTTCAGAACGAAAGAAAGCAGAGAGCCCCAGATTTTATGTTGTCCTGGAGAGCTTGCAGAGCACTGGGGAAAGGCAGGCAGAGAATTCCCTGCTAGCACCTTCTCTGTGCCTGGGAAGCACAAGTGTTCACATTGCTTGGCAGAATCGCTTTTGTGCAGAAAACAGTAACACTTGTTCAGAACGAAAGAAAGCACAGAGCCCCAGATTTTATGTTGTCCTGGAGAGCTTGCAGAGCACTGGGGAAAGGCAGGCAGAGAATTCCCTGCTAGCACCTTCTCTGTACCTGGGAAGCACAAGTGTTCACTTTGCTTCGCAGAATCGCTTTTGTGCAGAAAACAGTAACACTTGTTCAGAACGAAAGAAAGCACAGAGCCCCAGATTTTATGTTGTCCTGGAGAGCTTGCAGAGCACTGGGGAAAGGCAGGCAGAGAATTCCCTGCTAGCACCTTCTCTGTGCCTGGGAAGCACAAGTGTTCACATTGCTTCGCAGAATCGCTTTTGTGCAGAAAACAGTAACACTTGTTCAGAACGAAAGAAAGCACAGAGCCCCAGATTTTATGTTGTCCTGGAGAGCTTGCAGAGCACTGGGGAAAGGCAGGCAGAGAATTCCCTGCTAGCACCTTCTCTGTGCCTGGGAAGCAGAAGTGTTCACATTGCTTCGCAGAATCGCTTTTGTGCAGAAAACAGTAACACTTGTTCAGAACGAAAGAAAGCACAGAGCCCCAGATTTTATGTTGTCCTGGAGAGCTTGCAGAGCACTGGGGAAAGGCAGGCAGAGAATTCCCTGCTAGCACCTTCTCTGTGCCTGGGAAGCACAAGTGTTCACATTGCTTCGCAGAATCGCTTTTGTGCAGAAAACAGTAACACTTGTTCAGAACGAAAGAAAGCACAGAACCCCAGATTTTATGTTGTCCTGGAGAGCTTGCAGAGCACTGAGGAAGGCAGGCAGAGAATTCCCTGCTAGCACCTTCTCTGTGCCTGTTCACTTTTCTTCGCAGAATCGCTTTTGTGCAGAAAACAGTAACACTTGTTCAGAACGAAAGAAAGCACAGAGCCCCAGATTTTAT
Organism: Strix uralensis; assembly: GCF_047716275.1. Classification (NCBI taxonomy): domain Eukaryota; kingdom Metazoa; phylum Chordata; class Aves; order Strigiformes; family Strigidae; genus Strix; species Strix uralensis. The sequence goes on from NW_027436897.1 coordinate 44,392, forward strand.
GTTGTCCTGGAGAGCTTGCAGAGCACTGGGGAAAGGCAGGCAGAGAATTCCCTGCTAGCACCTTCTCTGTGCCTGGGAAGCACAAGTGTTCACATTGCTTCGCAGAATCGCTTTTGTGCAGAAAACAGTAACACTTGTTCAGAACGAAAGAAAGCACAGAGCCCCAGATTTTATGTTGTCCTGGAGAGCTTGCAGAGCACTGGGGAAAGGCAGGCAGAGAATTCCCTGCTAGCACCTTCTCTGTGCCTGGGAAGCACAAGTGTTCACATTGCTTCGCAGAATCGCTTTTGTGCAGAAAACAGTAACACTTGTTCAGAATGAAAGAAAGCACAGAACCCCAGATTTTATGTTGTCCTGGAGAGCTTGCAGAGCACTAAGGAAAGGCAGGCAGAGAATTCCCTGCTAGCACCTTCTCTGTGCCTGTTCACATTGCTTCGCAGAATCGCTTTTGTGCAGAAAACAGTAACACTTGTTCAGAACGAAAGAAAGCACAGAGCCCCAGATTTGCTGTTGTCCTGGAGAGCTTGCAGAGCACTGGGGAAAGGCAGGCAGAGAATTCCCTGCTAGCACCTTCTCTGTGCCTGGGAAGCACAAGTGTTCACATTGCTTCGCAGAATCGCTTTTGTGCAGAAAACAGTAACACTTGTTCAGAACGAAAGAAAGCAGAGAGCCCCAGATTTTATGTTGTCCTGGAGAGCTTGCAGAGCACTGGGGAAAGGCAGGCAGAGAATTCCCTGCTAGCACCTTCTCTGTGCCTGGGAAGCACAAGTGTTCACATTGCTTCGCAGAATCGCTTTTGTGCAGAAAACAGTAACACTTGTTCAGAACGAAAGAAAGCACAGAGCCCCAGATTTTATGTTGTCCTGGAGAGCTTGCAGAGCACTGGGGAAAGGCAGGCAGAGAATTCCCTGCTAGCACCTTCTCTGTGCCTGGGAAGCAGAAGTGTTCACATTGCTTTGCAGAATCGCTTTTGTGCAGAAAACAGTAACACTTGTTCAGAACGAAAGAAAGCACAGAGCCCCAGATTTTATGTTGTCCTGGAGAGCTTGCAGAGCACTGGGGAAAGGCAGGCAGAGAATTCCCTGCTAGCACCTTCTCTGTGCCTGGGAAGCACAAGTGTTCACATTGCTTTGCAGAATCGCTTTTGTGCAGAAAACAGTAACACTTGTTCAGAACGAAAGAAAGCACAGAGCCCCAGATTTTATGTTGTCCTGGAGAGCTTGCAGAGCACTGGGGAAAGGCAGGCAGAGAATTCCCTGCTAGCACCTTCTCTGTGCCTGGGAAGCACAAGTGTTCACATTGCTTCGCAGAATCGCTTTTGTGCAGAAAACAGTAACACTTGTTCAGAACGAAAGAAAGCACAGAACCCCAGATTTTATGTTGTCCTGGAGAGCTTGCAGAGCACTAAGGAAAGGCAGGCAGAGAATTCCCTGCTAGCACCTTCTCTGTGCCTGGGAAGCACAAGTGTTCACATTGCTTCGCAGAATCGCTTTTGTGCAGAAAACAGTAACACTTGTTCAGAACGAAAGAAAGCACAGAGCCCCAGATTTTATGTTGTCCTGGAGAGCTTGCAGAGCACTGGGGAAAGGCAGGCAGAGAATTCCCTGCTAGCACCTTCTCTGTGCCTGGGAAGCAGAAGTGTTCACATTGCTTCGCAGAATCGCTTTTGTGCAGAAAACAGTAACACTTGTTCAGAACGAAAGAAAGCACAGAACCCCAGATTTTATGTTGTCCTGGAGAGCTTGCAGAGCACTGAGGAAGGCAGGCAGAGAATTCCCTGCTAGCACCTTCTCTGTGCCTGTTCACTTTTCTTCGCAGAATCGCTTTTGTGCAGAAAACAGTAACACTTGTTCAGAACGAAAGAAAGCACAGAGCCCCAGATTTTATGTTGTCCTGGAGAGCTTGCAGAGCACTGGGGAAAGGCAGGCAGAGAATTCCCTGCTAGCACCTTCTCTGTGCCTGGGAAGCACAAGTGTTCACATTGCTTTGCAGAATCGCTTTTGTGCAGAAAACAGTAACACTTGTTCAGAACGAAAGAAAGCACAGAGCCCCAGATTTTATGTTGTCCTGGAGAGCTTGCAGAGCACTGGGGAAAGGCAGGCAGAGAATTCCCTGCTAGCACCTTCTCTGTGCCTGGGAAGCACAAGTGTTCACATTGCTTCGCAGAATCGCTTTTGTGCAGAAAACAGTAACACTTGTTCAGAACGAAAGAAAGCACAGAGCCCCAGATTTTATGTTGTCCTGGAGAGCTTGCAGAGCACTGGGGAAAGGCAGGCAGAGAATTCCCTGCTAGCACCTTCTCTGTGCCTGGGAAGCACAAGTGTTCACATTGCTTCGCAGAATCGCTTTTGTGCAGAAAACAGTAACACTTGTTCAGAACGAAAGAAAGCACAGAGCCCCAGATTTTATGTTGTCCTGGAGAGCTTGCAGAGCACTGGGGAAAGGCAGGCAGAGAATTCCCTGCTAGCACCTTCTCTGTGCCTGGGAAGCACAAGTGTTCACATTGCTTCGCAGAATCGCTTTTGTGCAGAAAACAGTAACACTTGTTCAGAATGAAAGAAAGCACAGAACCCCAGATTTTATGTTGTCCTGGAGAGCTTGCAGAGCACTAAGGAAAGGCAGGCAGAGAATTCCCTGCTAGCACCTTCTCTGTGCCTGTTCACATTGCTTCGCAGAATCGCTTTTGTGCAGAAAACAGTAACACTTGTTCAGAACGAAAGAAAGCACAGAGCCCCAGATTTGCTGTTGTCCTGGAGAGCTTGCAGAGCACTGAGGAAAGGCAGGCAGAGAATTCCCTGCTAGCACCTTCTCTGTGCCTGGGAAGCAGAAGTGTTCACATTGCTTCGCAGAATCGCTTTTGTGCAGAAAACAGTAACACTTGTTCAGAACGAAAGAAAGCAGAGAGCCCCAGATTTTATGTTGTCCTGGAGAGCTTGCAGAGCACTGGGGAAAGGCAGGCAGAGAATTCCCTGCTAGCACCTTCTCTGTGCCTGGGAAGCACAAGTGTTCACATTGCTTCGCAGAATCGCTTTTGTGCAGAAAACAGTAACACTTGTTCAGAACGAAAGAAAGCACAGAGCCCCAGATTTTATGTTGTCCTGGAGAGCTTGCAGAGCACTGGGGAAAGGCAGGCAGAGAATTCCCTGCTAGCACCTTCTCTGTGCCTGGGAAGCACAAGTGTTCACATTGCTTCGCAGAATCGCTTTTGTGCAGAAAACAGTAACACTTGTTCAGAATGAAAGAAAGCACAGAACCCCAGATTTTATGTTGTCCTGGAGAGCTTGCAGAGCACTAAGGAAAGGCAGGCAGAGAATTCCCTGCTAGCACCTTCTCTGTGCCTGTTCACATTGCTTCGCAGAATCGCTTTTGTGCAGAAAACAGTAACACTTGTTCAGAACGAAAGAAAGCACAGAGCCCCAGATTTGCTGTTGTCCTGGAGAGCTTGCAGAGCACTGAGGAAAGGCAGGCAGAGAATTCCCTGCTAGCACCTTCTCTGTGCCTGGGAAGCAGAAGTGTTCACATTGCTTCGCAGAATCGCTTTTGTGCAGAAAACAGTAACACTTGTTCAGAACGAAAGAAAGCAGAGAGCCCCAGATTTTATGTTGTCCTGGAGAGCTTGCAGAGCACTGGGGAAAGGCAGGCAGAGAATTCCCTGCTAGCACCTTCTCTGTGCCTGGGAAGCACAAGTGTTCACATTGCTTGGCAGAATCGCTTTTGTGCAGAAAACAGTAACACTTGTTCAGAACGAAAGAAAGCACAGAGCCCCAGATTTTATGTTGTCCTGGAGAGCTTGCAGAGCACTGGGGAAAGGCAGGCAGAGAATTCCCTGCTAGCACCTTCTCTGTGCCTGGGAAGCACAAGTGTTCACTTTGCTTCGCAGAATCGCTTTTGTGCAGAAAACAGTAACACTTGTTCAGAATGAAAGAAAGCACAGAGCCCCAGATTTTATGTTGTCCTGGAGAGCTTGCAGAGCACTGGGGAAAGGCAGGCAGAGAATTCCCTGCTAGCACCTTCTCTGTGCCTGGGAAGCACAAGTGTTCACATTGCTTCGCAGAATCGCTTTTGTGCAGAAAACAGTAACACTTGTTCAGAACGAAAGAAAGCACAGAGCCCCAGATTTTATGTTGTCCTGGAGAGCTTGCAGAGCACTGGGGAAAGGCAGGCAGAGAATTCCCTGCTAGCACCTTCTCTGTGCCTGGGAAGCAGAAGTGTTCACATTGCTTCGCAGAATCGCTTTTGTGCAGAAAACAGTAACACTTGTTCAGAACGAAAGAAAGCACAGAGCCCCAGATTTTATGTTGTCCTGGAGAGCTTGCAGAGCACTGGGGAAAGGCAGGCAGAGAATTCCCTGCTAGCACCTTCTCTGTGCCTGGGAAGCACAAGTGTTCACATTGTTTCGCAGAATCGCTTTTGTGCAGAAAACAGTAACACTTGTTCAGAACGAAAGAAAGCACAGAGCCCCAGATTTTATGTTGTCCTGGAGAGCTTGCAGAGCACTGGGGAAAGGCAGGCAGAGAATTCCCTGCTAGCACCTTCTCTGTACCTGGGAAGCACAAGTGTTCACATTGCTTCGCAGAATCGCTTTTGTGCAGAAAACAGTAACACTTGTTCAGAACGAAAGAAAGCACAGAGCCCCAGATTTTATGTTGTCCTGGAGAGCTTGCAGAGCACTGGGGAAAGGCAGGCAGAGAATTCCCTGCTAGCACCTTCTCTGTGCCTGGGAAGCACAAGTGTTCACATTGCTTCGCAGAATCGCTTTTGTGCAGAAAACAGTAACACTTGTTCAGAACGAAAGAAAGCACAGAGCCCCAGATTTTATGTTGTCCTGGAGAGCTTGCAGAGCACTGGGGAAAGGCAGGCAGAGAATTCCCTGCTAGCACCTTCTCTGTGCCTGGGAAGCAGAAGTGTTCACATTGCTTCGCAGAATCGCTTTTGTGCAGAAAACAGTAACACTTGTTCAGAACGAAAGAAAGCACAGAGCCCCAGATTTTATGTTGTCCTGGAGAGCTTGCAGAGCACTGGGGAAAGGCAGGCAGAGAATTCCCTGCTAGCACCTTCTCTGTGCCTGGGAAGCACAAGTGTTCACATTGCTTCGCAGAATCGCTTTTGTGCAGAAAACAGTAACACTTGTTCAGAACGAAAGAAAGCACAGAGCCCCAGATTTTATGTTGTCCTGGAGAGCTTGCAGAGCACTGGGGAAAGGCAGGCAGAGAATTCCCTGCTGCCTGGGAAGCAGAAGTGTTCACATTGCTTCGCAGAATCGCTTTTGTGCAGAAAACAGTAACACTTGTTCAGAACGAAAGAAAGCACAGAGCCCCAGATTTTATGTTGTCCTGGAGAGCTTGCAGAGCACTGGGGAAAGGCAGGCAGAGAATTCCCTGCTAGCACCTTCTCTGTGCCTGGGAAGCACAAGTGTTCACATTGCTTCGCAGAATCGCTTTTGTGCAGAAAACAGTAACACTTGTTCAGAATGAAAGAAAGCACAGAACCCCAGATTTTATGTTGTCCTGGAGAGCTTGCAGAGCACTAAGGAAAGGCAGGCAGAGAATTCCCTGCTAGCACCTTCTCTGTGCCTGTTCACATTGCTTCGCAGAATCGCTTTTGTGCAGAAAACAGTAACACTTGTTCAGAACGAAAGAAAGCACAGAGCCCCAGATTTTATGTTGTCCTGGAGAGCTTGCAGAGCACTGGGGAAAGGCAGGCAGAGAATTCCCTGCTAGCACCTTCTCTGTGCCTGGGAAGCACAAGTGTTCACTTTGCTTCGCAGAATCGCTTTTGTGCAGAAAACAGTAACACTTGTTCAGAACGAAAGAAAGCACAGAGCCCCAGATTTTATGTTGTCCTGGAGAGCTTGCAGAGCACTGGGGAAAGGCAGGCAGAGAATTCCCTGCTAGCACCTTCTCTGTGCCTGGGAAGCAGAAGTGTTCACATTGCTTCGCAGAATCGCTTTTGTGCAGAAAACAGTAACAATTCTTCAGAACGAAAGAAAGCACAGAGCCCCAGATTTTATGTTGTCCTGGAGAGCTTGCAGAGCACTGGGGAAAGGCAGGCAGAGAATTCCCTGCTAGCACCTTCTCTGTGCCTGGGAAGCACAAGTGTTCACATTGCTTCGCAGAATCGCTTTTGTGCAGAAAACAGTAACACTTGTTCAGAACGAAAGAAAGCACAGAGCCCCAGATTTTATGTTGTCCTGGAGAGCTTGCAGAGCACTGGGGAAAGGCAGGCAGAGAATTCCCTGCTAGCACCTTCTCTGTGCCTGGGAAGCACAAGTGTTCACATTGCTTCGCAGAATCGCTTTTGTGCAGAAAACAGTAACACTTGTTCAGAACGAAAGAAAGCACAGAGCCCCAGATTTTATGTTGTCCTGGAGAGCTTGCAGAGCACTGAGGAAGGCAGGCAGAGAATTCCCTGCTAGCACCTTCTCTGTGCCTGTTCACATTGCTTCGCAGAATCGCTTTTGTGCAGAAAACAGTAACACTTGTTCAGAACGAAAAAAAGCACAGAGCCCCAGATTTTATGTTGTCCTGGAGAGCTTGCAGAGCACTGGGGAAAGGCAGGCAGAGAATTCCCTGCTAGCACCTTCTCTGTGCCTGGGAAGCACAAGTGTTCACATTGCTTCGCAGAATCGCTTTTGTGCAGAAAACAGTAACACTTGTTCAGAACGAAAGAAAGCACAGAGCCCCAGATTTTATGTTGTCCTGGAGAGCTTGCAGAGCACTGGGGAAAGGCAGGCAGAGAATTCCCTGCTAGCACCTTCTCTGTGCCTGGGAAGCAGAAGTGTTCACATTGCTTCGCAGAATCGCTTTTGTGCAGAAAACAGTAACACTTGTTCAGAACGAAAGAAAGCACAGAGCCCCAGATTTTATGTTGTCCTGGAGAGCTTGCAGAGCACTGGGGAAAGGCAGGCAGAGAATTCCCTGCTAGCACCTTCTCTGTGCCTGGGAAGCACAAGTGTTCACATTGCTTTGCAGAATCGCTTTTGTGCAGAAAACAGTAACACTTGTTCAGAACGAAAGAAAGCACAGAGCCCCAGATTTTATGTTGTCCTGGAGAGCTTGCAGAGCACTGGGGAAAGGCAGGCAGAGAATTCCCTGCTAGCACCTTCTCTGTGCCTGGGAAGCAGAAGTGTTCACATTGCTTCGCAGAATCGCTTTTGTGCAGAAAACAGTAACACTTGTTCAGAACGAAAGAAAGCACAGAGCCCCAGATTTTATGTTGTCCTGGAGAGCTTGCAGAGCACTGAGGAAAGGCAGGCAGAGAATTCCCTGCTAGCACCTTCTCTGTGCCTGGGAAGCACAAGTGTTCACATTGCTTCGCAGAATCGCTTTTGTGCAGAAAACAATAACAATTCTTCAGAACGAAAGAAAGCACAGAGCCCCAGATTTTATGTTGTCCTGGAGAGCTTGCAGAGCACTGGGGAAAGGCAGGCAGAGAATTCCCTGCTAGCACCTTCTCTGTGCCTGGGAAGCACAAGTGTTCACATTGCTTCGCAGAATCGCTTTTGTGCAGAAAACAGTAACACTTGTTCAGAATGAAAGAAAGCACAGAACCCCAGATTTTATGTTGTCCTGGAGAGCTTGCAGAGCACTGGGGAAAGGCAGGCAGAGAATTCCCTGCTAGCACCTTCTCTGTGCCTGTTCACATTGCTTCGCAGAATCGCTTTTGTGCAGAAAACAGTAACACTTGTTCAGAACGAAAGAAAGCACAGAGCCCCAGATTTTATGTTGTCCTGGAGAGCTTGCAGAGCACTGGGGAAAGGCAGGCAGAGAATTCCCTGCTAGCACCTTCTCTGTGCCTGGGAAGCACAAGTGTTCACATTGCTTCGCAGAATCGCTTTTGTGCAGAAAACAGTAACACTTGTTCAGAACGAAAGAAAGCACAGAGCCCCAGATTTTATGTTGTCCTGGAGAGCTTGCAGAGCACTGGGGAAAGGCAGGCAGAGAATTCCCTGCTAGCACCTTCTCTGTGCCTGGGAAGCAGAAGTGTTCACTTTGCTTCGCAGAATCGCTTTTGTGCAGAAAACAGTAACACTTGTTCAGAATGAAAGAAAGCACAGAGCCCCAGATTTTATGTTGTCCTGGAGAGCTTGCAGAGCACTGGGGAAAGGCAGGCAGAGAATTCCCTGCTAGCACCTTCTCTGTGCCTGGGAAGCACAAGTGTTCACATTGCTTCGCAGAGTCGCTTTTGTGCAGAAAACAGTAACACTTGTTCAGAACGAAAGAAAGCACAGAGCCCCAGATTTTATGTTGTCCTGGAGAGCTTGCAGAGCACTGGGGAAAGGCAGGCAGAGAATTCCCTGCTAGCACCTTCTCTGTGCCTGGGAAGCAGAAGTGTTCACATTGCTTCGCAGAATCGCTTTTGTGCAGAAAACAGTAACACTTGTTCAGAATGAAAGAAAGCACAGAACCCCAGATTTTATGTTGTCCTGGAGAGCTTGCAGAGCACTGGGGAAAGGCAGGCAGAGAATTCCCTGCTAGCACCTTCTCTGTGCCTGTTCACATTGTTTCGCAGAATCGCTTTTGTGCAGAAAACAGTAACACTTGTTCAGAACGAAAGAAAGCACAGAGCCCCAGATTTTATGTTGTCCTGGAGAGCTTGCAGAGCACTGGGGAAAGGCAGGCAGAGAATTCCCTGCTAGCACCTTCTCTGTGCCTGGGAAGCACAAGTGTTCACATTGCTTCGCAGAATCGCTTTTGTGCAGAAAACAGTAACACTTGTTCAGAACGAAAGAAAGCACAGAGCCCCAGATTTTATGTTGTCCTGGAGAGCTTGCAGAGCACTGGGGAAAGGCAGGCAGAGAATTCCCTGCTAGCACCTTCTCTGTGCCTGGGAAGCACAAGTGTTCACATTGCTTCGCAGAATCGCTTTTGTGCAGAAAACAGTAACACTTGTTCAGAACGAAAGAAAGCACAGAGCCCCAGATTTTATGTTGTCCTGGAGAGCTTGCAGAGCACTGGGGAAAGGCAGGCAGAGAATTCCCTGCTAGCACCTTCTCTGTGCCTGGGAAGCACAAGTGTTCACATTGCTTCGCAGAATCGCTTTTGTGCAGAAAACAGTAACACTTGTTCAGAACGAAAGAAAGCACAGAGCCCCAGATTTTATGTTGTCCTGGAGAGCTTGCAGAGCACTGGGGAAAGGCAGGCAGAGAATTCCCTGCTAGCACCTTCTCTGTGCCTGGGAAGCACAAGTGTTCACATTGCTTCGCAGAATCGCTTTTGTGCAGAAAACAGTAACACTTGTTCAGAACGAAAGAAAGCACAGAGCCCCAGATTTGCTGTTGTCCTGGAGAGCTTGCAGAGCACTGGGGAAAGGCAGGCAGAGAATTCCCTGCTAGCACCTTCTCTGTGCCTGTTCACATTACTTCGCAGAATCGCTTTTGTGCAGAAAACAGTAACACTTGTTCAGAACGAAAGAAAGCACAGAGCCCCAGATTTTATGTTGTCCTGGAGAGCTTGCAGAGCACTGGGGAAAGGCAGGCAGAGAATTCCCTGCTAGCACCTTCTCTGTGCCTGGGAAGCACAAGTGTTCACATTGCTTCGCAGAATCGCTTTTGTGCAGAAAACAGTAACACTTGTTCAGAACGAAAGAAAGCACAGAGCCCCAGATTTTATGTTGTCCTGGAGAGCTTGCAGAGCACTGGGGAAAGGCAGGCAGAGAATTCCCTGCTAGCACCTTCTCTGTGCCTGGGAAGCAGAAGTGTTCACATTGCTTCGCAGAATCGCTTTTGTGCAGAAAACAGTAACACTTGTTCAGAACGAAAGAAAGCACAGAGCCCCAGATTTTATGTTGTCCTGGAGAGCTTGCAGAGCACTGGGGAAAGGCAGGCAGAGAATTCCCTGCTAGCACCTTCTCTGTGCCTGGGAAGCACAAGTGTTCACATTGCTTCGCAGAATCGCTTTTGTGCAGAAAACAGTAACACTTGTTCAGAACGAAAGAAAGCACAGAGCCCCAGATTTTATGTTGTCCTGGAGAGCTTGCAGAGCACTGGGGAAAGGCAGGCAGAGAATTCCCTGCTAGCACCTTCTCTGTGCCTGTTCACATTGCTTCGCAGAATCGCTTTTGTGCAGAAAACAGTAACACTTGTTCAGAACGAAAGAAAGCACAGAGCCCCAGATTTTATGTTGTCCTGGAGAGCTTGCAGAGCACTAAGGAAAGGCAGGCAGAGAATTCCCTGATACCACCTTCTCTGTGCCTGTTCACATTGCTTCGCAGAATCGCTTTTGTGCAGAAAACAGTAACACTTGTTCAGAACGAAAGAAAGCACAGAGCCCCAGATTTTATGTTGTCCTGGAGAGCTTGCAGAGCACTGGGGAAAGGCAGGCAGAGAATTCCCTGCTAGCACCTTCTCTGTGCCTGGGAAGCACAAGTGTTCACATTGCTTCGCAGAATCGCTTTTGTGCAGAAAACAGTAACAATTCTTCAGAACGAAAGAAAGCACAGAGCCCCAGATTTTATGTTGTCCTGGAGAGCTTGCAGAGCACTGGGGAAAGGCAGGCAGAGAATTCCCTGCTAGCACCTTCTCTGTGCCTGGGAAGCACAAGTGTTCACATTGCTTCGCAGAATCGCTTTTGTGCAGAAAACAGTAACACTTGTTCAGAACGAAAGAAAGCACAGAGCCCCAGATTTGCTGTTGTCCTGGAGAGCTTGCAGAGCACTGGGGAAAGGCAGGCAGAGAATTCCCTGCTAGCACCTTCTCTGTGCCTGTTCACATTGCTTCGCAGAATCGCTTTTGTGCAGAAAACAGTAACACTTGTTCAGAACGAAAGAAAGCACAGAGCCCCAGATTTTATGTTGTCCTGGAGAGCTTGCAGAGCACTGGGGAAAGGCAGGCAGAGAATTCCCTGCTAGCACCTTCTCTGTGCCTGGGAAGCACAAGTGTTCACATTGCTTCGCAGAATCGCTTTTGTGCAGAAAACAGTAACACTTGTTCAGAATGAAAGAAAGCACAGAACCCCAGATTTTATGTTGTCCTGGAGAGCTTGCAGAGCACTGGGGAAAGGCAGGCAGAGAATTCCCTGCTAGCACCTTCTCTGTGCCTGGGAAGCACAAGTGTTCACATTGCTTCGCAGAATCGCTTTTGTGCAGAAAACAGTAACACTTGTTCAGAACGAAAGAAAGCACAGAGCCCCAGATTTTATGTTGTCCTGGAGAGCTTGCAGAGCACTGGGGAAAGGCAGGCAGAGAATTCCCTGCTAGCACCTTCTCTGTGCCTGGGAAGCACAAGTGTTCATATTGCTTCGCAGAATCGCTTTTGTGCAGAAAACAGTAACACTTGTTCAGAACGAAAGAAAGCACAGAGCCCCAGATTTTATGTTGTCCTGGAGAGCTTGCAGAGCACTGGGGAAAGGCAGGCAGAGAATTCCCTGCTAGCACCTTCTCTGTGCCTGGGAAGCAGAAGTGTTCACATTACTTCGCAGAATCGCTTTTGTGCAGAAAACAGTAACACTTGTTCAGAACGAAAGAAAGCACAGAGCCCCAGATTTTATGTTGTCCTGGAGAGCTTGCAGAGCACTGGGGAAAGGCAGGCAGAGAATTCCCTGCTAGCACCTTCTCTGTGCCTGGGAAGCACAAGTGTTCACATTGCTTCGCAGAATCGCTTTTGTGCAGAAAACAGTAACACTTGTTCAGAACGAAAGAAAGCACAGAGCCCCAGATTTGCTGTTGTCCTGGAGAGCTTGCAGAGCACTGGGGAAAGGCAGGCAGAGAATTCCCTGCTAGCACCTTCTCTGTGCCTGGGAAGCAGAAGTGTTCACATTGCTTCGCAGAATCGCTTTTGTGCAGAAAACAGTAACACTTGTTCAGAACGAAAGAAAGCACAGAGCCCCAGATTTTATGTTGTCCTGGAGAGCTTGCAGAGCACTGGGGAAAGGCAGGCAGAGAATTCCCTGCTAGCACCTTCTCTGTGCCTGTTCACATTGCTTCGCAGAATCGCTTTTGTGCAGAAAACAGTAACACTTGTTCAGAACGAAAGAAAGCACAGAGCCCCAGATTTTATGTTGTCCTGGAGAGCTTGCAGAGCACTGGGGAAAGGCAGGCAGAGAATTCCCTGCTAGCACCTTCTCTGTGCCTGGGAAGCAGAAGTGTTCACATTGCTTCGCAGAATCGCTTTTGTGCAGAAAACAGTAACACTTGTTCAGAACGAAAGAAAGCACAGAGCCCCAGATTTGCTGTTGTCCTGGAGAGCTTGCAGAGCACTGGGGAAAGGCAGGCAGAGAATTCCCTGCTAGCACCTTCTCTGTGCCTGGGAAGCACAAGTGTTCACATTGCTTCGCAGAATCGCTTTTGTGCAGAAAACAGTAACACTTGTTCAGAACGAAAGAAAGCACAGAGCCCCAGATTTTATGTTGTCCTGGAGAGCTTGCAGAGCACTGAGGAAAGGCAGGCAGAGAATTCCCTGCTAGCACCTTCTCTGTGCCTGGGAAGCACAAGTGTTCACATTGCTTCGCAGAATCGCTTTTGTGCAGAAAATAGTAACACTTGTTCAGAACGAAAGAAAGCACAGAGCCCCAGATTTGCTGTTGTCCTGGAGAGCTTGCAGAGCACTGGAGAAAGGCAGGCAGAGAATTCCCTGCTAGCACCTTCTCTGTGCCTGTTCACATTGCTTCGCAGAATCGCTTTTGTGCAGAAAACAGTAACACTTGTTCAGAACGAAAGAAAGCACAGAGCCCCAGATTTTATGTTGTCCTGGAGAGCTTGCAGAGCACTGGGGAAAGGCAGGCAGAGAATTCCCTGCTAGCACCTTCTCTGTGCCTGGGAAGCACAAGTGTTCACATTGCTTCGCAGAATCGCTTTTGTGCAGAAAACAGTAACACTTGTTCAGAACGAAAGAAAGCACAGAGCCCCAGATTTTATGTTGTCCTGGAGAGCTTGCAGAGCACTGGGGAAAGGCAGGCAGAGAATTCCCTGCTAGCACCTTCTCTGTGCCTGGGAAGCACAAGTGTTCACATTGCTTCGCAGAATCGCTTTTGTGCAGAAAACAGTAACACTTGTTCAGAACGAAAGAAAGCACAGAGCCCCAGATTTGCTGTTGTCCTGGAGAGCTTGCAGAGCACTGGGGAAAGGCAGGCAGAGAATTCCCTGCTAGCACCTTCTCTGTGCCTGTTCACATTGCTTCGCAGAATCGCTTTTGTGCAGAAAACAGTAACACTTGTTCAGAACGAAAGAAAGCACAGAGCACCAGATTTTATGTTGTCCTGGAGAGCTTGCAGAGCACTGGGGAAAGGCAGGCAGAGAATTCCCTGCTAGCACCTTCTCTGTGCCTGTTCACATTGCTTCGCAGAATCGCTTTTGTGCAGAAAACAGTAACACTTGTTCAGAACGAAAGAAAGCACAGAGCCCCAGATTTTATGTTGTCCTGGAGAGCTTGCAGAGCACTGGGGAAAGGCAGGCAGAGAATTCCCTGCTAGCACCTTCTCTGTGCCTGGGAAGCAGAAGTGTTCACATTGCTTCGCAGAATCGCTTTTGTGCAGAAAACAGTAACACTTGTTCAGAACGAAAGAAAGCACAGAGCCCCAGATTTGCTGTTGTCCTGGAGAGCTTGCAGAGCACTGGGGAAAGGCAGGCAGAGAATTCCCTGCTAGCACCTTCTCTGTGCCTGGGAAGCACAAGTGTTCACATTGCTTCGCAGAATCGCTTTTGTGCAGAAAACAGTAACACTTGTTCAGAACGAAAGAAAGCACAGAGCCCCAGATTTTATGTTGTCCTGGAGAGCTTGCAGAGCACTGGGGAAAGGCAGGCAGAGAATTCCCTGCTAGCACCTTCTCTGTGCCTGGGAAGCACAAGTGTTCACATTGCTTCGCAGAATCGCTTTTGTGCAGAAAACAGTAACACTTGTTCAGAACGAAAGAAAGCACAGAGCCCCAGATTTGCTGTTGTCCTGGAGAGCTTGCAGAGCACTGGAGAAAGGCAGGCAGAGAATTCCCTGCTAGCACCTTCTCTGTGCCTGTTCACATTGCTTCGCAGAATCGCTTTTGTGCAGAAAACAGTAACACTTGTTCAGAACGAAAGAAAGCACAGAGCCCCAGATTTTATGTTGTCCTGGAGAGCTTGCAGAGCACTGGGGAAAGGCAGGCAGAGAATTCCCTGCTAGCACCTTCTCTGTGCCTGGGAAGCACAAGTGTTCACATTGCTTCGCAGAATCGCTTTTGTGCAGAAAACAGTAACACTTGTTCAGAACGAAAGAAAGCACAGAGCCCCAGATTTTATGTTGTCCTGGAGAGCTTGCAGAGCACTGGGGAAAGGCAGGCAGAGAATTCCCTGCTAGCACCTTCTCTGTGCCTGGGAAGCACAAGTGTTCACATTGTTTCGCAGAATCGCTTTTGTGCAGAAAACAGTAACACTTGTTCAGAACGAAAGAAAGCACAGAACCCCAGATTTTATGTTGTCCTGGAGAGCTTGCAGAGCACTGAGGAAGGCAGGCAGAGAATTCCCTGCTAGCACCTTCTCTGTGCGTGTTCACATTGCTTCGCAGAATCGCTTTTGTGCAGAAAACAGTAACACTTGTTCAGAACGAAAGAAAGCAGAGAGCCCCAGATTTTATGTTGTCCTGGAGAGCTTGCAGAGCACTGGGGAAAGGCAGGCAGAGAATTCCCTGCTAGCACCTTCTCTGTGCCTGGGAAGCACAAGTGTTCACATTGCTTCGCAGAATCGCTTTTGTGCAGAAAACAGTAACACTTGTTCAGAACGAAAGAAAGCACAGAGCCCCAGATTTTATGTTGTCCTGGAGAGCTTGCAGAGCACTGGGGAAAGGCAGGCAGAGAATTCCCTGCTAGCACCTTCTCTGTGCCTGGGAAGCAGAAGTGTTCACATTGCTTTGCAGAATCGCTTTTGTGCAGAAAACAGTAACACTTGTTCAGAACGAAAGAAAGCACAGAGCACCAGATTTTATGTTGTCCTGGAGAGCTTGCAGAGCACTGGGGAAAGGCAGGCAGAGAATTCCCTGCTAGCACCTTCTCTGTGCCTGGGAAGCACAAGTGTTCACATTGCTTCGCAGAATCGCTTTTGTGCAGAAAACAGTAACACTTGTTCAGAACGAAAGAAAGCACAGAGCCCCAGATTTTATGTTGTCCTGGAGAGCTTGCAGAGCACTGGGGAAAGGCAGGCAGAGAATTCCCTGCTAGCACCTTCTCTGTGCCTGGGAAGCAGAAGTGTTCACATTGCTTCGCAGAATCGCTTTTGTGCAGAAAACAGTAACACTTGTTCAGAACGAAAGAAAGCACAGAGCCCCAGATTTTATGTTGTCCTGGAGAGCTTGCAGAGCACTGGGGAAAGGCAGGCAGAGAATTCCCTGCTAGCACCTTCTCTGTGCCTGGGAAGCACAAGTGTTCACATTGCTTCGCAGAATCGCTTTTGTGCAGAAAACAGTAACACTTGTTCAGAATGAAAGAAAGCACAGAACCCCAGATTTTATGTTGTCCTGGAGAGCTTGCAGAGCACTAAGGAAAGGCAGGCAGAGAATTCCCTGCTAGCACCTTCTCTGTGCCTGTTCACATTGCTTCGCAGAATCGCTTTTGTGCAGAAAACAGTAACACTTGTTCAGAACGAAAGAAAGCACAGAGCCCCAGATTTTATGTTGTCCTGGAGAGCTTGCAGAGCACTGGGGAAAGGCAGGCAGAGAATTCCCTGCTAGCACCTTCTCTGTGCCTGGGAAGCACAAGTGTTCACTTTGCTTCGCAGAATCGCTTTTGTGCAGAAAACAGTAACACTTGTTCAGAACGAAAGAAAGCACAGAGCCCCAGATTTTATGTTGTCCTGGAGAGCTTGCAGAGCACTGGGGAAAGGCAGGCAGAGAATTCCCTGCTAGCACCTTCTCTGTGCCTGGGAAGCACAAGTGTTCACATTGCTTCGCAGAATCGCTTTTGTGCAGAAAACAGTAACACTTGTTCAGAACGAAAGAAAGCACAGAGCCCCAGATTTGCTGTTGTCCTGGAGAGCTTGCAGAGCACTGGGGAAAGGCAGGCAGAGAATTCCCTGCTAGCACCTTCTCTGTGCCTGTTCACATTGCTTCGCAGAATCGCTTTTGTGCAGAAAACAGTAACACTTGTTCAGAACGAAAGAAAGCACAGAGCCCCAGATTTTATGTTGTCCTGGAGAGCTTGCAGAGCACTGGGGAAAGGCAGGCAGAGAATTCCCTGCTAGCACCTTCTCTGTGCCTGTTCACATTGCTTCGCAGAATCGCTTTTGTGCAGAAAACAGTAACACTTGTTCAGAACGAAAGAAAGCACAGAGCACCAGATTTTATGTTGTCCTGGAGAGCTTGCAGAGCACTGGGGAAAGGCAGGCAGAGAATTCCCTGCTAGCACCTTCTCTGTGCCTGGGAAGCAGAAGTGTTCACATTGCTTCGCAGAATCGCTTTTGTGCAGAAAACAGTAACACTTGTTCAGAACGAAAGAAAGCACAGAGCCCCAGATTTGCTGTTGTCCTGGAGAGCTTGCAGAGCACTGGGGAAAGGCAGGCAGAGAATTCCCTGCTAGCACCTTCTCTGTGCCTGGGAAGCACAAGTGTTCACATTGCTTCGCAGAATCGCTTTTGTGCAGAAAACAGTAACACTTGTTCAGAACGAAAGAAAGCACAGAGCCCCAGATTTTATGTTGTCCTGGAGAGCTTGCAGAGCACTGGGGAAAGGCAGGCAGAGAATTCCCTGCTAGCACCTTCTCTGTGCCTGGGAAGCACAAGTGTTCACATTGCTTCGCAGAATCGCTTTTGTGCAGAAAACAGTAACACTTGTTCAGAACGAAAGAAAGCACAGAGCCCCAGATTTGCTGTTGTCCTGGAGAGCTTGCAGAGCACTGGAGAAAGGCAGGCAGAGAATTCCCTGCTAGCACCTTCTCTGTGCCTGTTCACATTGCTTCGCAGAATCGCTTTTGTGCAGAAAACAGTAACACTTGTTCAGAACGAAAGAAAGCACAGAGCCCCAGATTTTATGTTGTCCTGGAGAGCTTGCAGAGCACTGGGGAAAGGCAGGCAGAGAATTCCCTGCTAGCACCTTCTCTGTGCCTGGGAAGCACAAGTGTTCACATTGCTTCGCAGAATCGCTTTTGTGCAGAAAACAGTAACACTTGTTCAGAACGAAAGAAAGCACAGAGCCCCAGATTTTATGTTGTCCTGGAGAGCTTGCAGAGCACTGGGGAAAGGCAGGCAGAGAATTCCCTGCTAGCACCTTCTCTGTGCCTGGGAAGCACAAGTGTTCACATTGTTTTGCAGAATCGCTTTTGTGCAGAAAACAGTAACACTTGTTCAGAACGAAAGAAAGCACAGAACCCCAGAT
Organism: Strix uralensis; assembly: GCF_047716275.1. Classification (NCBI taxonomy): domain Eukaryota; kingdom Metazoa; phylum Chordata; class Aves; order Strigiformes; family Strigidae; genus Strix; species Strix uralensis. Next base: position 61,658 of record NW_027436897.1, read on the forward strand.
TTTATGTTGTCCTGGAGAGCTTGCAGAGCACTGAGGAAGGCAGGCAGAGAATTCCCTGCTAGCACCTTCTCTGTGCCTGTTCACTTTTCTTCGCAGAATCGCTTTTGTGCAGAAAACAGTAACACTTGTTCAGAACGAAAGAAAGCAGAGAGCCCCAGATTTTATGTTGTCCTGGAGAGCTTGCAGAGCACTGGGGAAAGGCAGGCAGAGAATTCCCTGCTAGCACCTTCTCTGTGCCTGGGAAGCACAAGTGTTCACATTGCTTCGCAGAATCGCTTTTGTGCAGAAAACAGTAACACTTGTTCAGAACGAAAGAAAGCACAGAGCACCAGATTTTATGTTGTCCTGGAGAGCTTGCAGAGCACTGGGGAAAGGCAGGCAGAGAATTCCCTGCTAGCACCTTCTCTGTGCCTGGGAAGCACAAGTGTTCACATTGCTTCGCAGAATCGCTTTTGTGCAGAAAACAGTAACACTTGTTCAGAACGAAAGAAAGCACAGAGCCCCAGATTTTATGTTGTCCTGGAGAGCTTGCAGAGCACTGGGGAAAGGCAGGCAGAGAATTCCCTGCTAGCACCTTCTCTGTGCCTGGGAAGCAGAAGTGTTCACATTGCTTCGCAGAATCGCTTTTGTGCAGAAAACAGTAACAATTCTTCAGAACGAAAGAAAGCACAGAGCCCCAGATTTTATGTTGTCCTGGAGAGCTTGCAGAGCACTGGGGAAAGGCAGGCAGAGAATTCCCTGCTAGCACCTTCTCTGTGCCTGGGAAGCACAAGTGTTCACATTGCTTCGCAGAATCGCTTTTGTGCAGAAAACAGTAACACTTGTTCAGAATGAAAGAAAGCACAGAACCCCAGATTTTATGTTGTCCTGGAGAGCTTGCAGAGCACTAAGGAAAGGCAGGCAGAGAATTCCCTGCTAGCACCTTCTCTGTGCCTGTTCACATTGCTTCGCAGAATCGCTTTTGTGCAGAAAACAGTAACACTTGTTCAGAACGAAAGAAAGCACAGAGCCCCAGATTTTATGTTGTCCTGGAGAGCTTGCAGAGCACTGGGGAAAGGCAGGCAGAGAATTCCCTGCTAGCACCTTCTCTGTGCCTGGGAAGCACAAGTGTTCACTTTGCTTCGCAGAATCGCTTTTGTGCAGAAAACAGTAACACTTGTTCAGAACGAAAGAAAGCACAGAGCCCCAGATTTTATGTTGTCCTGGAGAGCTTGCAGAGCACTGGGGAAAGGCAGGCAGAGAATTCCCTGCTAGCACCTTCTCTGTGCCTGGGAAGCAGAAGTGTTCACATTGCTTCGCAGAATCGCTTTTGTGCAGAAAACAGTAACACTTGTTCAGAACGAAAGAAAGCACAGAGCCCCAGATTTTATGTTGTCCTGGAGAGCTTGCAGAGCACTGAGGAAGGCAGGCAGAGAATTCCCTGCTAGCACCTTCTCTGTGCCTGTTCACATTGCTTCGCAGAATCGCTTTTGTGCAGAAAACAGTAACACTTGTTCAGAACGAAAAAAAGCACAGAGCCCCAGATTTTATGTTGTCCTGGAGAGCTTGCAGAGCACTGGGGAAAGGCAGGCAGAGAATTCCCTGCTAGCACCTTCTCTGTGCCTGGGAAGCACAAGTGTTCACATTGCTTCGCAGAATCGCTTTTGTGCAGAAAACAGTAACACTTGTTCAGAACGAAAGAAAGCACAGAGCCCCAGATTTTATGTTGTCCTGGAGAGCTTGCAGAGCACTGGGGAAAGGCAGGCAGAGAATTCCCTGCTAGCACCTTCTCTGTGCCTGGGAAGCACAAGTGTTCACATTGCTTCGCAGAATCGCTTTTGTGCAGAAAACAGTAACAATTCTTCAGAACGAAAGAAAGCACAGAGCCCCAGATTTTATGTTGTCCTGGAGAGCTTGCAGAGCACTGGGGAAAGGCAGGCAGAGAATTCCCTGCTAGCACCTTCTCTGTGCCTGGGAAGCACAAGTGTTCACATTGCTTCGCAGAATCGCTTTTGTGCAGAAAACAGTAACACTTGTTCAGAACGAAAGAAAGCACAGAGCCCCAGATTTTATGTTGTCCTGGAGAGCTTGCAGAGCACTGGGGAAAGGCAGGCAGAGAATTCCCTGCTAGCACCTTCTCTGTGCCTGGGAAGCACAAGTGTTCACATTGCTTCGCAGAATCGCTTTTGTGCAGAAAACAGTAACACTTGTTCAGAACGAAAGAAAGCACAGAGCCCCAGATTTTATGTTGTCCTGGAGAGCTTGCAGAGCACTGAGGAAGGCAGGCAGAGAATTCCCTGCTAGCACCTTCTCTGTGCCTGTTCACATTGCTTCGCAGAATCGCTTTTGTGCAGAAAACAGTAACACTTGTTCAGAACGAAAAAAAGCACAGAGCCCCAGATTTTATGTTGTCCTGGAGAGCTTGCAGAGCACTGGGGAAAGGCAGGCAGAGAATTCCCTGCTAGCACCTTCTCTGTGCCTGGGAAGCACAAGTGTTCACATTGCTTCGCAGAATCGCTTTTGTGCAGAAAACAGTAACACTTGTTCAGAACGAAAGAAAGCACAGAGCCCCAGATTTTATGTTGTCCTGGAGAGCTTGCAGAGCACTGGGGAAAGGCAGGCAGAGAATTCCCTGCTAGCACCTTCTCTGTGCCTGGGAAGCAGAAGTGTTCACATTGCTTCGCAGAATCGCTTTTGTGCAGAAAACAGTAACACTTGTTCAGAACGAAAGAAAGCACAGAGCCCCAGATTTTATGTTGTCCTGGAGAGCTTGCAGAGCACTGGGGAAAGGCAGGCAGAGAATTCCCTGCTAGCACCTTCTCTGTGCCTGGGAAGCACAAGTGTTCACATTGCTTTGCAGAATCGCTTTTGTGCAGAAAACAGTAACACTTGTTCAGAACGAAAGAAAGCACAGAGCCCCAGATTTTATGTTGTCCTGGAGAGCTTGCAGAGCACTGGGGAAAGGCAGGCAGAGAATTCCCTGCTAGCACCTTCTCTGTGCCTGGGAAGCAGAAGTGTTCACATTGCTTCGCAGAATCGCTTTTGTGCAGAAAACAGTAACACTTGTTCAGAACGAAAGAAAGCACAGAGCCCCAGATTTTATGTTGTCCTGGAGAGCTTGCAGAGCACTGAGGAAAGGCAGGCAGAGAATTCCCTGCTAGCACCTTCTCTGTGCCTGGGAAGCACAAGTGTTCACATTGCTTCGCAGAATCGCTTTTGTGCAGAAAACAATAACAATTCTTCAGAACGAAAGAAAGCACAGAGCCCCAGATTTTATGTTGTCCTGGAGAGCTTGCAGAGCACTGGGGAAAGGCAGGCAGAGAATTCCCTGCTAGCACCTTCTCTGTGCCTGGGAAGCAGAAGTGTTCACATTGCTTCGCAGAATCGCTTTTGTGCAGAAAACAGTAACACTTGTTCAGAATGAAAGAAAGCACAGAACCCCAGATTTTATGTTGTCCTGGAGAGCTTGCAGAGCACTGGGGAAAGGCAGGCAGAGAATTCCCTGCTAGCACCTTCTCTGTGCCTGTTCACATTGCTTCGCAGAATCGCTTTTGTGCAGAAAACAGTAACACTTGTTCAGAACGAAAGAAAGCACAGAGCCCCAGATTTTATGTTGTCCTGGAGAGCTTGCAGAGCACTGGGGAAAGGCAGGCAGAGAATTCCCTGCTAGCACCTTCTCTGTGCCTGGGAAGCACAAGTGTTCACATTGCTTCGCAGAATCGCTTTTGTGCAGAAAACAGTAACACTTGTTCAGAACGAAAGAAAGCACAGAGCCCCAGATTTTATGTTGTCCTGGAGAGCTTGCAGAGCACTGGGGAAAGGCAGGCAGAGAATTCCCTGCTAGCACCTTCTCTGTGCCTGGGAAGCAGAAGTGTTCACTTTGCTTCGCAGAATCGCTTTTGTGCAGAAAACAGTAACACTTGTTCAGAATGAAAGAAAGCACAGAGCCCCAGATTTTATGTTGTCCTGGAGAGCTTGCAGAGCACTGGGGAAAGGCAGGCAGAGAATTCCCTGCTAGCACCTTCTCTGTGCCTGGGAAGCACAAGTGTTCACATTGCTTCGCAGAGTCGCTTTTGTGCAGAAAACAGTAACACTTGTTCAGAACGAAAGAAAGCACAGAGCCCCAGATTTTATGTTGTCCTGGAGAGCTTGCAGAGCACTGGGGAAAGGCAGGCAGAGAATTCCCTGCTAGCACCTTCTCTGTGCCTGGGAAGCAGAAGTGTTCACATTGCTTCGCAGAATCGCTTTTGTGCAGAAAACAGTAACACTTGTTCAGAATGAAAGAAAGCACAGAACCCCAGATTTTATGTTGTCCTGGAGAGCTTGCAGAGCACTGGGGAAAGGCAGGCAGAGAATTCCCTGCTAGCACCTTCTCTGTGCCTGTTCACATTGCTTCGCAGAATCGCTTTTGTGCAGAAAACAGTAACACTTGTTCAGAACGAAAAAAAGCACAGAGCCCCAGATTTTATGTTGTCCTGGAGAGCTTGCAGAGCACTGGGGAAAGGCAGGCAGAGAATTCCCTGCTAGCACCTTCTCTGTGCCTGGGAAGCACAAGTGTTCACATTGCTTCGCAGAATCGCTTTTGTGCAGAAAACAGTAACACTTGTTCAGAACGAAAGAAAGCACAGAGCCCCAGATTTTATGTTGTCCTGGAGAGCTTGCAGAGCACTGGGGAAAGGCAGGCAGAGAATTCCCTGCTAGCACCTTCTCTGTGCCTGGGAAGCAGAAGTGTTCACATTGCTTTGCAGAATCGCTTTTGTGCAGAAAACAGTAACACTTGTTCAGAACGAAAGAAAGCACAGAGCCCCAGATTTTATGTTGTCCTGGAGAGCTTGCAGAGCACTGGGGAAAGGCAGGCAGAGAATTCCCTGCTAGCACCTTCTCTGTGCCTGGGAAGCACAAGTGTTCACATTGCTTCGCAGAATCGCTTTTGTGCAGAAAACAGTAACACTTGTTCAGAACGAAAGAAAGCACAGAGCCCCAGATTTTATGTTGTCCTGGAGAGCTTGCAGAGCACTGGGGAAAGGCAGGCAGAGAATTCCCTGCTAGCACCTTCTCTGTGCCTGGGAAGCACAAGTGTTCACATTGCTTCGCAGAATCGCTTTTGTGCAGAAAACAGTAACACTTGTTCAGAACGAAAGAAAGCACAGAGCCCCAGAATTTATGTTGTCCTGGAGAGCTTGCAGAGCACTGGGGAAAGGCAGGCAGAGAATTCCCTGCTAGCACCTTCTCTGTGCCTGGGAAGCACAAGTGTTCACATTGCTTCGCAGAATCGCTTTTGTGCAGAAAACAGTAACAATTCTTCAGAACGAAAGAAAGCACAGAGCCCCAGATTTTATGTTGTCCTGGAGAGCTTGCAGAGCACTGGGGAAAGGCAGGCAGAGAATTCCCTGCTAGCACCTTCTCTGTGCCTGGGAAGCACAAGTGTTCACATTGCTTCGCAGAATCGCTTTTGTGCAGAAAACAGTAACACTTGTTCAGAATGAAAGAAAGCACAGAACCCCAGATTTTATGTTGTCCTGGAGAGCTTGCAGAGCACTAAGGAAAGGCAGGCAGAGAATTCCCTGCTAGCACCTTCTCTGTGCCTGTTCACATTGCTTCGCAGAATCGCTTTTGTGCAGAAAACAGTAACACTTGTTCAGAACGAAAGAAAGCACAGAGCCCCAGATTTTATGTTGTCCTGGAGAGCTTGCAGAGCACTGGGGAAAGGCAGGCAGAGAATTCCCTGCTAGCACCTTCTCTGTGCCTGGGAAGCACAAGTGTTCACATTGCTTCGCAGAATCGCTTTTGTGCAGAAAACAGTAACACTTGTTCAGAACGAAAGAAAGCACAGAGCCCCAGATTTTATGTTGTCCTGGAGAGCTTGCAGAGCACTGGGGAAAGGCAGGCAGAGAATTCCCTGCTAGCACCTTCTCTGTGCCTGGGAAGCAGAAGTGTTCACATTGCTTCGCAGAATCGCTTTTGTGCAGAAAACAGTAACACTTGTTCAGAACGAAAGAAAGCACAGAGCCCCAGATTTTATGTTGTCCTGGAGAGCTTGCAGAGCACTGGGGAAAGGCAGGCAGAGAATTCCCTGCTAGCACCTTCTCTGTGCCTGGGAAGCACAAGTGTTCACATTGCTTCGCAGAATCGCTTTTGTGCAGAAAACAGTAACACTTGTTCAGAACGAAAGAAAGCACAGAGCCCCAGATTTTATGTTGTCCTGGAGAGCTTGCAGAGCACTGGGGAAAGGCAGGCAGAGAATTCCCTGCTAGCACCTTCTCTGTGCCTGGGAAGCACAAGTGTTCACATTGCTTCGCAGAATCGCTTTTGTGCAGAAAACAGTAACACTTGTTCAGAACGAAAGAAAGCACAGAGCCCCAGATTTGCTGTTGTCCTGGAGAGCTTGCAGAGCACTGGGGAAAGGCAGGCAGAGAATTCCCTGCTAGCACCTTCTCTGTGCCTGTTCACATTGCTTCGCAGAATCGCTTTTGTGCAGAAAACAGTAACACTTGTTCAGAACGAAAGAAAGCACAGAGCCCCAGATTTTATGTTGTCCTGGAGAGCTTGCAGAGCACTGGGGAAAGGCAGGCAGAGAATTCCCTGCTAGCACCTTCTCTGTGCCTGGGAAGCAGAAGTGTTCACATTGCTTCGCAGAATCGCTTTTGTGCAGAAAACAGTAACACTTGTTCAGAACGAAAGAAAGCACAGAGCCCCAGATTTTATGTTGTCCTGGAGAGCTTGCAGAGCACTGGGGAAAGGCAGGCAGAGAATTCCCTGCTAGCACCTTCTCTGTGCCTGGGAAGCACAAGTGTTCACATTGCTTCGCAGAATCGCTTTTGTGCAGAAAACAGTAACACTTGTTCAGAACGAAAGAAAGCACAGAGCCCCAGATTTTATGTTGTCCTGGAGAGCTTGCAGAGCACTGGGGAAAGGCAGGCAGAGAATTCCCTGCTAGCACCTTCTCTGTGCCTGGGAAGCACAAGTGTTCACATTACTTCGCAGAATCGCTTTTGTGCAGAAAACAGTAACACTTGTTCAGAACGAAAGAAAGCACAGAGCCCCAGATTTTATGTTGTCCTGGAGAGCTTGCAGAGCACTGGGGAAAGGCAGGCAGAGAATTCCCTGCTAGCACCTTCTCTGTGCCTGGGAAGCAGAAGTGTTCACATTGCTTCGCAGAATCGCTTTTGTGCAGAAAACAGTAACACTTGTTCAGAACGAAAGAAAGCACAGAGCCCCAGATTTTATGTTGTCCTGGAGAGCTTGCAGAGCACTGGGGAAAGGCAGGCAGAGAATTCCCTGCTAGCACCTTCTCTGTGCCTGGGAAGCAGAAGTGTTCACATTGCTTCGCAGAATCGCTTTTGTGCAGAAAACAGTAACACTTGTTCAGAACGAAAGAAAGCACAGAGCCCCAGATTTTATGTTGTCCTGGAGAGCTTGCAGAGCACTGGGGAAAGGCAGGCAGAGAATTCCCTGCTAGCACCTTCTCTGTGCCTGGGAAGCACAAGTGTTCACATTGCTTCGCAGAATCGCTTTTGTGCAGAAAACAGTAACACTTGTTCAGAACGAAAGAAAGCACAGAGCCCCAGATTTTATGTTGTCCTGGAGAGCTTGCAGAGCACTGGGGAAAGGCAGGCAGAGAATTCCCTGCTAGCACCTTCTCTGTGCCTGGGAAGCACAAGTGTTCACATTGCTTCGCAGAATCGCTTTTGTGCAGAAAACAGTAACAATTCTTCAGAACGAAAGAAAGCACAGAGCCCCAGATTTTATGTTGTCCTGGAGAGCTTGCAGAGCACTGAGGAAGGCAGGCAGAGAATTCCCTGCTAGCACCTTCTCTGTGCCTGTTCACATTGCTTCGCAGAATCGCTTTTGTGCAGAAAACAGTAACACTTGTTCAGAACGAAAAAAAGCACAGAGCCCCAGATTTTATGTTGTCCTGGAGAGCTTGCAGAGCACTGGGGAAAGGCAGGCAGAGAATTCCCTGCTAGCACCTTCTCTGTGCCTGGGAAGCACAAGTGTTCACATTGCTTCGCAGAATCGCTTTTGTGCAGAAAACAGTAACACTTGTTCAGAACGAAAGAAAGCACAGAGCCCCAGATTTTATGTTGTCCTGGAGAGCTTGCAGAGCACTGGGGAAAGGCAGGCAGAGAATTCCCTGCTAGCACCTTCTCTGTGCCTGGGAAGCAGAAGTGTTCACATTGCTTCGCAGAATCGCTTTTGTGCAGAAAACAGTAACACTTGTTCAGAACGAAAGAAAGCACAGAGCCCCAGATTTTATGTTGTCCTGGAGAGCTTGCAGAGCACTGGGGAAAGGCAGGCAGAGAATTCCCTGCTAGCACCTTCTCTGTGCCTGGGAAGCACAAGTGTTCACATTGCTTTGCAGAATCGCTTTTGTGCAGAAAACAGTAACACTTGTTCAGAACGAAAGAAAGCACAGAGCCCCAGATTTTATGTTGTCCTGGAGAGCTTGCAGAGCACTGGGGAAAGGCAGGCAGAGAATTCCCTGCTAGCACCTTCTCTGTGCCTGGGAAGCAGAAGTGTTCACATTGCTTCGCAGAATCGCTTTTGTGCAGAAAACAGTAACACTTGTTCAGAACGAAAGAAAGCACAGAGCCCCAGATTTTATGTTGTCCTGGAGAGCTTGCAGAGCACTGAGGAAAGGCAGGCAGAGAATTCCCTGCTAGCACCTTCTCTGTGCCTGGGAAGCACAAGTGTTCACATTGCTTCGCAGAATCGCTTTTGTGCAGAAAACAATAACAATTCTTCAGAACGAAAGAAAGCACAGAGCCCCAGATTTTATGTTGTCCTGGAGAGCTTGCAGAGCACTGGGGAAAGGCAGGCAGAGAATTCCCTGCTAGCACCTTCTCTGTGCCTGGGAAGCAGAAGTGTTCACATTGCTTCGCAGAATCGCTTTTGTGCAGAAAACAGTAACACTTGTTCAGAATGAAAGAAAGCACAGAACCCCAGATTTTATGTTGTCCTGGAGAGCTTGCAGAGCACTGGGGAAAGGCAGGCAGAGAATTCCCTGCTAGCACCTTCTCTGTGCCTGTTCACATTGCTTCGCAGAATCGCTTTTGTGCAGAAAACAGTAACACTTGTTCAGAACGAAAGAAAGCACAGAGCCCCAGATTTTATGTTGTCCTGGAGAGCTTGCAGAGCACTGGGGAAAGGCAGGCAGAGAATTCCCTGCTAGCACCTTCTCTGTGCCTGGGAAGCACAAGTGTTCACATTGCTTCGCAGAATCGCTTTTGTGCAGAAAACAGTAACACTTGTTCAGAACGAAAGAAAGCACAGAGCCCCAGATTTTATGTTGTCCTGGAGAGCTTGCAGAGCACTGGGGAAAGGCAGGCAGAGAATTCCCTGCTAGCACCTTCTCTGTGCCTGGGAAGCAGAAGTGTTCACTTTGCTTCGCAGAATCGCTTTTGTGCAGAAAACAGTAACACTTGTTCAGAATGAAAGAAAGCACAGAGCCCCAGATTTTATGTTGTCCTGGAGAGCTTGCAGAGCACTGGGGAAAGGCAGGCAGAGAATTCCCTGCTAGCACCTTCTCTGTGCCTGGGAAGCACAAGTGTTCACATTGCTTCGCAGAGTCGCTTTTGTGCAGAAAACAGTAACACTTGTTCAGAACGAAAGAAAGCACAGAGCCCCAGATTTTATGTTGTCCTGGAGAGCTTGCAGAGCACTGGGGAAAGGCAGGCAGAGAATTCCCTGCTAGCACCTTCTCTGTGCCTGGGAAGCAGAAGTGTTCACATTGCTTCGCAGAATCGCTTTTGTGCAGAAAACAGTAACACTTGTTCAGAATGAAAGAAAGCACAGAACCCCAGATTTTATGTTGTCCTGGAGAGCTTGCAGAGCACTGGGGAAAGGCAGGCAGAGAATTCCCTGCTAGCACCTTCTCTGTGCCTGTTCACATTGCTTCGCAGAATCGCTTTTGTGCAGAAAACAGTAACACTTGTTCAGAACGAAAGAAAGCACAGAGCCCCAGATTTTATGTTGTCCTGGAGAGCTTGCAGAGCACTGGGGAAAGGCAGGCAGAGAATTCCCTGCTAGCACCTTCTCTGTGCCTGGGAAGCACAAGTGTTCACATTGCTTCGCAGAATCGCTTTTGTGCAGAAAACAGTAACACTTGTTCAGAACGAAAGAAAGCACAGAGCCCCAGATTTTATGTTGTCCTGGAGAGCTTGCAGAGCACTGGGGAAAGGCAGGCAGAGAATTCCCTGCTAGCACCTTCTCTGTGCCTGGGAAGCAGAAGTGTTCACATTGCTTTGCAGAATCGCTTTTGTGCAGAAAACAGTAACACTTGTTCAGAACGAAAGAAAGCACAGAGCCCCAGATTTTATGTTGTCCTGGAGAGCTTGCAGAGCACTGGGGAAAGGCAGGCAGAGAATTCCCTGCTAGCACCTTCTCTGTGCCTGGGAAGCACAAGTGTTCACATTGCTTCGCAGAATCGCTTTTGTGCAGAAAACAGTAACACTTGTTCAGAACGAAAGAAAGCACAGAGCCCCAGATTTTATGTTGTCCTGGAGAGCTTGCAGAGCACTGGGGAAAGGCAGGCAGAGAATTCCCTGCTAGCACCTTCTCTGTGCCTGGGAAGCACAAGTGTTCACATTGCTTCGCAGAATCGCTTTTGTGCAGAAAACAGTAACACTTGTTCAGAACGAAAGAAAGCACAGAGCCCCAGAATTTATGTTGTCCTGGAGAGCTTGCAGAGCACTGGGGAAAGGCAGGCAGAGAATTCCCTGCTAGCACCTTCTCTGTGCCTGGGAAGCACAAGTGTTCACATTGCTTCGCAGAATCGCTTTTGTGCAGAAAACAGTAACACTTGTTCAGAATGAAAGAAAGCACAGAGCCCCAGATTTTATGTTGTCCTGGAGAGCTTGCAGAGCACTGGGGAAAGGCAGGCAGAGAATTCCCTGCTAGCACCTTCTCTGTGCCTGGGAAGCACAAGTGTTCACATTGCTTCGCAGAATCGCTTTTGTGCAGAAAACAGTAACACTTGTTCAGAATGAAAGAAAGCACAGAACCCCAGATTTTATGTTGTCCTGGAGAGCTTGCAGAGCACTAAGGAAAGGCAGGCAGAGAATTCCCTGCTAGCACCTTCTCTGTGCCTGTTCACATTGCTTCGCAGAATCGCTTTTGTGCAGAAAACAGTAACACTTGTTCAGAACGAAAGAAAGCACAGAGCCCCAGATTTTATGTTGTCCTGGAGAGCTTGCAGAGCACTGGGGAAAGGCAGGCAGAGAATTCCCTGCTAGCACCTTCTCTGTGCCTGGGAAGCACAAGTGTTCACATTGCTTCGCAGAATCGCTTTTGTGCAGAAAACAGTAACACTTGTTCAGAACGAAAGAAAGCACAGAGCCCCAGATTTTATGTTGTCCTGGAGAGCTTGCAGAGCACTGGGGAAAGGCAGGCAGAGAATTCCCTGCTAGCACCTTCTCTGTGCCTGGGAAGCAGAAGTGTTCACATTGCTTCGCAGAATCGCTTTTGTGCAGAAAACAGTAACACTTGTTCAGAACGAAAGAAAGCACAGAGCCCCAGATTTTATGTTGTCCTGGAGAGCTTGCAGAGCACTGGGGAAAGGCAGGCAGAGAATTCCCTGCTAGCACCTTCTCTGTGCCTGGGAAGCACAAGTGTTCACATTGCTTCGCAGAATCGCTTTTGTGCAGAAAACAGTAACACTTGTTCAGAACGAAAGAAAGCACAGAGCCCCAGATTTTATGTTGTCCTGGAGAGCTTGCAGAGCACTGGGGAAAGGCAGGCAGAGAATTCCCTGCTAGCACCTTCTCTGTGCCTGGGAAGCACAAGTGTTCACATTGCTTCGCAGAATCGCTTTTGTGCAGAAAACAGTAACACTTGTTCAGAACGAAAGAAAGCACAGAGCCCCAGATTTTATGTTGTCCTGGAGAGCTTGCAGAGCACTGGGGAAAGGCAGGCAGAGAATTCCCTGCTAGCACCTTCTCTGTGCCTGGGAAGCACAAGTGTTCACATTGCTTCGCAGAATCGCTTTTGTGCAGAAAACAGTAACACTTGTTCAGAACGAAAGAAAGCACAGAGCCCCAGATTTGCTGTTGTCCTGGAGAGCTTGCAGAGCACTGGGGAAAGGCAGGCAGAGAATTCCCTGCTAGCACCTTCTCTGTGCCTGTTCACATTGCTTCGCAGAATCGCTTTTGTGCAGAAAACAGTAACACTTGTTCAGAACGAAAGAAAGCACAGAGCCCCAGATTTTATGTTGTCCTGGAGAGCTTGCAGAGCACTGGGGAAAGGCAGGCAGAGAATTCCCTGCTAGCACCTTCTCTGTGCCTGGGAAGCAGAAGTGTTCACATTGCTTCGCAGAATCGCTTTTGTGCAGAAAACAGTAACACTTGTTCAGAACGAAAGAAAGCACAGAGCCCCAGATTTTATGTTGTCCTGGAGAGCTTGCAGAGCACTGGGGAAAGGCAGGCAGAGAATTCCCTGCTAGCACCTTCTCTGTGCCTGGGAAGCACAAGTGTTCACATTGCTTCGCAGAATCGCTTTTGTGCAGAAAACAGTAACACTTGTTCAGAACGAAAGAAAGCACAGAGCCCCAGATTTTATGTTGTCCTGGAGAGCTTGCAGAGCACTGGGGAAAGGCAGGCAGAGAATTCCCTGCTAGCACCTTCTCTGTGCCTGGGAAGCACAAGTGTTCACATTACTTCGCAGAATCGCTTTTGTGCAGAAAACAGTAACACTTGTTCAGAACGAAAGAAAGCACAGAGCCCCAGATTTTATGTTGTCCTGGAGAGCTTGCAGAGCACTGGGGAAAGGCAGGCAGAGAATTCCCTGCTAGCACCTTCTCTGTGCCTGGGAAGCAGAAGTGTTCACATTGCTTCGCAGAATCGCTTTTGTGCAGAAAACAGTAACACTTGTTCAGAACGAAAGAAAGCACAGAGCCCCAGATTTTATGTTGTCCTGGAGAGCTTGCAGAGCACTGGGGAAAGGCAGGCAGAGAATTCCCTGCTAGCACCTTCTCTGTGCCTGGGAAGCAGAAGTGTTCACATTGCTTCGCAGAATCGCTTTTGTGCAGAAAACAGTAACACTTGTTCAGAACGAAAGAAAGCACAGAGCCCCAGATTTTATGTTGTCCTGGAGAGCTTGCAGAGCACTGGGGAAAGGCAGGCAGAGAATTCCCTGCTAGCACCTTCTCTGTGCCTGGGAAGCACAAGTGTTCACATTGCTTCGCAGAATCGCTTTTGTGCAGAAAACAGTAACACTTGTTCAGAACGAAAGAAAGCACAGAGCCCCAGATTTTATGTTGTCCTGGAGAGCTTGCAGAGCACTGGGGAAAGGCAGGCAGAGAATTCCCTGCTAGCACCTTCTCTGTGCCTGGGAAGCACAAGTGTTCACATTGCTTCGCAGAATCGCTTTTGTGCAGAAAACAGTAACAATTCTTCAGAACGAAAGAAAGCACAGAGCCCCAGATTTTATGTTGTCCTGGAGAGCTTGCAGAGCACTGGGGAAAGGCAGGCAGAGAATTCCCTGCTAGCACCTTCTCTGTGCCTGGGAAGCACAAGTGTTCACATTGCTTCGCAGAATCGCTTTTGTGCAGAAAACAGTAACACTTGTTCAGAATGAAAGAAAGCACAGAACCCCAGATTTTATGTTGTCCTGGAGAGCTTGCAGAGCACTAAGGAAAGGCAGGCAGAGAATTCCCTGCTAGCACCTTCTCTGTGCCTGTTCACATTGCTTCGCAGAATCGCTTTTGTGCAGAAAACAGTAACACTTGTTCAGAACGAAAGAAAGCACAGAGCCCCAGATTTTATGTTGTCCTGGAGAGCTTGCAGAGCACTGGGGAAAGGCAGGCAGAGAATTCCCTGCTAGCACCTTCTCTGTGCCTGGGAAGCACAAGTGTTCACATTGCTTCGCAGAATCGCTTTTGTGCAGAAAACAGTAACACTTGTTCAGAACGAAAGAAAGCACAGAGCCCCAGATTTTATGTTGTCCTGGAGAGCTTGCAGAGCACTGGGGAAAGGCAGGCAGAGAATTCCCTGCTAGCACCTTCTCTGTGCCTGGGAAGCAGAAGTGTTCACATTGCTTCGCAGAATCGCTTTTGTGCAGAAAACAGTAACACTTGTTCAGAACGAAAGAAAGCACAGAGCCCCAGATTTTATGTTGTCCTGGAGAGCTTGCAGAGCACTGGGGAAAGGCAGGCAGAGAATTCCCTGCTAGCACCTTCTCTGTGCCTGGGAAGCAGAAGTGTTCACATTGCTTCGCAGAATCGCTTTTGTGCAGAAAACAGTAACACTTGTTCAGAACGAAAGAAAGCACAGAGCCCCAGATTTTATGTTGTCCTGGAGAGCTTGCAGAGCACTGGGGAAAGGCAGGCAGAGAATTCCCTGCTAGCACCTTCTCTGTGCCTGGGAAGCACAAGTGTTCACATTGCTTCGCAGAATCGCTTTTGTGCAGAAAACAGTAACACTTGTTCAGAACGAAAGAAAGCACAGAGCCCCAGATTTTATGTTGTCCTGGAGAGCTTGCAGAGCACTGGGGAAAGGCAGGCAGAGAATTCCCTGCTAGCACCTTCTCTGTGCCTGGGAAGCACAAGTGTTCACATTGCTTCGCAGAATCGCTTTTGTGCAGAAAACAGTAACACTTGTTCAGAACGAAAGAAAGCACAGAGCCCCAGATTTTATGTTGTCCTGGAGAGCTTGCAGAGCACTGGGGAAAGGCAGGCAGAGAATTCCCTGCTAGCACCTTCTCTGTGCCTGGGAAGCACAAGTGTTCACATTGCTTCGCAGAATCGCTTTTGTGCAGAAAACAGTAACACTTGTTCAGAACGAAAGAAAGCACAGAGCCCCAGATTTGCTGTTGTCCTGGAGAGCTTGCAGAGCACTGGGGAAAGGCAGGCAGAGAATTCCCTGCTAGCACCTTCTCTGTGCCTGTTCACATTGCTTCGCAGAATCGCTTTTGTGCAGAAAACAGTAACACTTGTTCAGAACGAAAGAAAGCACAGAGCCCCAGATTTTATGTTGTCCTGGAGAGCTTGCAGAGCACTGGGGAAAGGCAGGCAGAGAATTCCCTGCTAGCACCTTCTCTGTGCCTGGGAAGCAGAAGTGTTCACATTGCTTCGCAGAATCGCTTTTGTGCAGAAAACAGTAACACTTGTTCAGAACGAAAGAAAGCACAGAGCCCCAGATTTTATGTTGTCCTGGAGAGCTTGCAGAGCACTGGGGAAAGGCAGGCAGAGAATTCCCTGCTAGCACCTTCTCTGTGCCTGGGAAGCACAAGTGTTCACATTGCTTCGCAGAATCGCTTTTGTGCAGAAAACAGTAACACTTGTTCAGAATGAAAGAAAGCACAGAACCCCAGATTTTATGTTGTCCTGGAGAGCTTGCAGAGCACTAAGGAAAGGCAGGCAGAGAATTCCCTGCTAGCACCTTCTCTGTGCCTGTTCACATTGCTTCGCAGAATCGCTTTTGTGCAGAAAACAGTAACACTTGTTCAGAACGAAAGAAAGCACAGAGCCCCAGATTTTATGTTGTCCTGGAGAGCTTGCAGAGCACTGGGGAAAGGCAGGCAGAGAATTCCCTGCTAGCACCTTCTCTGTGCCTGGGAAGCAGAAGTGTTCACATTGCTTTGCAGAATCGCTTTTGTGCAGAAAACAGTAACACTTGTTCAGAATGAAAGAAAGCACAGAACCCCAGATTTTATGTTGTCCTGGAGAGCTTGCAGAGCACTGGGGAAAGGCAGGCAGAGAATTCCCTGCTAGCACCTTCTCTGTGCCTGGGAAGCACAAGTGTTCACATTGCTTCGCAGAATCGCTTTTGTGCAGAAAACAGTAACACTTGTTCAGAACGAAAGAAAGCACAGAGCCCCAGATTTTATGTTGTCCTGGAGAGCTTGCAGAGCACTGGGGAAAGGCAGGCAGAGAATTCCCTGCTAGCACCTTCTCTGTGCCTGGGAAGCAGAAGTGTTCACATTACTTCGCAGAATCGCTTTTGTGCAGAAAACAGTAACACTTGTTCAGAACGAAAGAAAGCACAGAGCCCCAGATTTTATGTTGTCCTGGAGAGCTTGCAGAGCACTGGGGAAAGGCAGGCAGAGAATTCCCTGCTAGCACCTTCTCTGTGCCTGGGAAGCAGAAGTGTTCACATTGCTTCCAGAATCGCTTTTGTGCAGAAAACAGTAACACTTGTTCAGAACGAAAGAAAGCACAGAGCCCCAGATTTTATGTTGTCCTGGAGAGCTTGCAGAGCACTGGGGAAAGGCAGGCAGAGAATTCCCTGCTAGCACCTTCTCTGTGCCTGGGAAGCACAAGTGTTCACATTGCTTCGCAGAATCGCTTTTGTGCAGAAAACAGTAACACTTGTTCAGAACGAAAGAAAGCACAGAGCCCCAGATTTTATGTTGTCCTGGAGAGCTTGCAGAGCACTGGGGAAAGGCAGGCAGAGAATTCCCTGCTAGCACCTTCTCTGTGCCTGGGAAGCACAAGTGTTCACATTGCTTCGCAGAATCGCTTTTGTGCAGAAAACAGTAACACTTGTTCAGAACGAAAGAAAGCACAGAGCCCCAGATTTTATGTTGTCCTGGAGAGCTTGCAGAGCACTGGGGAAAGGCAGGCAGAGAATTCCCTGCTAGCACCTTCTCTGTGCCTGGGAAGCAGAAGTGTTCACATTGCTTCGCAGAATCGCTTTTGTGCAGAAAACAGTAACACTTGTTCAGAACGAAAGAAAGCACAGAGCCCCAGATTTTATGTTGTCCTGGAGAGCTTGCAGAGCACTGGGGAAAGGCAGGCAGAGAATTCCCTGCTAGCACCTTCTCTGTGCCTGGGAAGCACAAGTGTTCACATTGCTTCGCAGAATCGCTTTTGTGCAGAAAACAGTAACACTTGTTCAGAATGAAAGAAAGCACAGAGCCCCAGATTTTATGTTGTCCTGGAGAGCTTGCAGAGCACTGGGGAAAGGCAGGCAGAGAATTCCCTGCTAGCACCTTCTCTGTGCCTGGGAAGCACAAGTGTTCACATTGCTTCGCAGAATCGCTTTTGTGCAGAAAACAGTAACACTTGTTCAGAACGAAAGAAAGCACAGAACCCCAGATTTTATGTTGTCCTGGAGAGCTTGCAGAGCACTGAGGAAGGCAGGCAGAGAATTCCCTGCTAGCACCTTCTCTGTGCCTGTTCACTTTTCTTCGCAGAATCGCTTTTGTGCAGAAAACAGTAACACTTGTTCAGAACGAAAGAAAGCACAGAGCCCCAGATTTTATGTTGTCCTGGAGAGCTTGCAGAGCACTGGGGAAAGGCAGGCAGAGAATTCCCTGCTAGCACCTTCTCTGTGCCTGGGAAGCACAAGTGTTCACATTGCTTCGCAGAATCGCTTTTGTGCAGAAAACAGTAACACTTGTTCAGAACGAAAGAAAGCACAGAGCCCCAGAATTTATGTTGTCCTGGAGAGCTTGCAGAGCACTGGGGAAAGGCAGGCAGAGAATTCCCTGCTAGCACCTTCTCTGTGCCTGGGAAGCACAAGTGTTCACATTGCTTCGCAGAATCGCTTTTGTGCAGAAAACAGTAACACTTGTTCAGAACGAAAGAAAGCACAGAGCCCCAGATTTTATGTTGTCCTGGAGAGCTTGCAGAGCACTGGGGAAAGGCAGGCAGAGAATTCCCTGCTAGCACCTTCTCTGTGCCTGGGAAGCAGAAGTGTTCACTTTGCTTCGCAGAATCGCTTTTGTGCAGAAAACAGTAACACTTGTTCAGAACGAAAGAAAGCACAGAGCCCCAGATTTTATGTTGTCCTGGAGAGCTTGCAGAGCACTGGGGAAAGGCAGGCAGAGAATTCCCTGCTAGCACCTTCTCTGTGCCTGGGAAGCACAAGTGTTCACATTGCTTCGCAGAATCGCTTTTGTGCAGAAAACAGTAACACTTGTTCAGAACGAAAGAAAGCACAGAGCCCCAGATTTTATGTTGTCCTGGAGAGCTTGCAGAGCACTGGGGAAAGGCAGGCAGAGAATTCCCTGCTAGCACCTTCTCTGTGCCTGGGAAGCACAAGTGTTCACATTGCTTCGCAGAATCGCTTTTGTGCAGAAAACAGTAACACTTGTTCAGAACGAAAGAAAGCACAGAGCCCCAGATTTTATGTTGTCCTGGAGAGCTTGCAGAGCACTGGGGAAAGGCAGGCAGAGAATTCCCTGCTAGCACCTTCTCTGTGCCTGGGAAGCACAAGTGTTCACATTGCTTCGCAGAATCGCTTTTGTGCAGAAAACAGTAACACTTGTTCAGAACGAAAGAAAGCACAGAGCCCCAGATTTTATGTTGTCCTGGAGAGCTTGCAGAGCACTGGGGAAAGGCAGGCAGAGAATTCCCTGCTAGCACCTTCTCTGTGCCTGGGAAGCACAAGTGTTCACATTGCTTCGCAGAATCGCTTTTGTGCAGAAAACAGTAACACTTGTTCAGAATGAAAGAAAGCACAGAACCCCAGATTTTATGTTGTCCTGGAGAGCTTGCAGAGCACTAAGGAAAGGCAGGCAGAGAATTCCCTGCTAGCACCTTCTCTGTGCCTGGGAAGCAGAAGTGTTCACATTGCTTCGCAGAATCGCTTTTGTGCAGAAAACAGTAACACTTGTTCAGAATGAAAGAAAGCACAGAACCCCAGATTTTATGTTGTCCTGGAGAGCTTGCAGAGCACTAAGGAAAGGCAGGCAGAGAATTCCCTGCTAGCACCTTCTCTGTGCCTGTTCACATTGCTTCGCAGAATCGCTTTTGTGCAGAAAACAGTAACACTTGTTCAGAACGAAAGAAAGCACAGAGCCCCAGATTTTATGTTGTCCTGGAGAGCTTGCAGAGCACTGGGGAAAGGCAGGCAGAGAATTCCCTGCTAGCACCTTCTCTGTGCCTGGGAAGCACAAGTGTTCACATTGCTTCGCAGAATCGCTTTTGTGCAGAAAACAGTAACACTTGTTCAGAACGAAAGAAAGCACAGAGCCCCAGATTTTATGTTGTCCTGGAGAGCTTGCAGAGCACTGGGGAAAGGCAGGCAGAGAATTCCCTGCTAGCACCTTCTCTGTGCCTGGGAAGCACAAGTGTTCACATTGCTTCGCAGAATCGCTTTTGTGCAGAAAACAGTAACACTTGTTCAGAACGAAAGAAAGCACAGAGCCCCAGATTTTATGTTGTCCTGGAGAGCTTGCAGAGCACTGGGGAAAGGCAGGCAGAGAATTCCCTGCTAGCACCTTCTCTGTGCCTGGGAAGCACAAGTGTTCACATTGCTTCGCAGAATCGCTTTTGTGCAGAAAACAGTAACACTTGTTCAGAACGAAAGAAAGCACAGAGCCCCAGATTTTATGTTGTCCTGGAGAGCTTGCAGAGCACTGGGGAAAGGCAGGCAGAGAATTCCCTGCTAGCACCTTCTCTGTGCCTGGGAAGCACAAGTGTTCACATTGCTTCGCAGAATCGCTTTTGTGCAGAAAACAGTAACACTTGTTCAGAACGAAAGAAAGCACAGAGCCCCAGAATTTATGTTGTCCTGGAGAGCTTGCAGAGCACTGGGGAAAGGCAGGCAGAGAATTCCCTGCTAGCACCTTCTCTGTGCCTGGGAAGCAGAAGTGTTCACATTGCTTCGCAGAATCGCTTTTGTGCAGAAAACAGTAACACTTGTTCAGAACGAAAGAAAGCACAGAGCCCCAGATTTTATGTTGTCCTGGAGAGCTTGCAGAGCACTGGGGAAAGGCAGGCAGAGAATTCCCTGCTAGCACCTTCTCTGTGCCTGGGAAGCACAAGTGTTCACATTGCTTCGCAGAATCGCTTTTGTGCAGAAAACAGTAACACTTGTTCAGAACGAAAGAAAGCACAGAGCCCCAGATTTTATGTTGTCCTGGAGAGCTTGCAGAGCACTGGGGAAAGGCAGGCAGAGAATTCCCTGCTAGCACCTTCTCTGTGCCTGGAAGCACAAGTGTTCACATTGCTTCGCAGAATCGCTTTTGTGCAGAAAACAGTAACACTTGTTCAGAACGAAAGAAAGCACAGAACCCCAGATTTTATGTTGTCCTGGAGAGCTTGCAGAGCACTGAGGAAGGCAGGCAGAGAATTCCCTGCTAGCACCTTCTCTGTGCCTGTTCACTTTTCTTCGCAGAATCGCTTTTGTGCAGAAAACAGTAACACTTGTTCAGAACGAAAGAAAGCACAGAGCCCCAGATTTTATGTTGTCCTGGAGAGCTTGCAGAGCACTGGGGAAAGGCAGGCAGAGAATTCCCTGCTAGCACCTTCTCTGTGCCTGGGAAGCACAAGTGTTCACATTGCTTCGCAGAATCGCTTTTGTGCAGAAAACAGTAACACTTGTTCAGAACGAAAGAAAGCACAGAGCCCCAGAATTTATGTTGTCCTGGAGAGCTTGCAGAGCACTGGGGAAAGGCAGGCAGAGAATTCCCTGCTAGCACCTTCTCTGTGCCTGGGAAGCAGAAGTGTTCACATTGCTTCGCAGAATCGCTTTTGTGCAGAAAACAGTAACACTTGTTCAGAACGAAAGAAAGCACAGAGCCCCAGATTTTATGTTGTCCTGGAGAGCTTGCAGAGCACTGGGGAAAGGCAGGCAGAGAATTCCCTGCTAGCACCTTCTCTGTGCCTGGGAAGCAGAAGTGTTCACTTTGCTTCGCAGAATCGCTTTTGTGCAGAAAACAGTAACACTTGTTCAGAACGAAAGAAAGCAGAGAGCCCCAGATTTTATGTTGTCCTGGAGAGCTTGCAGAGCACTGGGGAAAGGCAGGCAGAGAATTCCCTGCTAGCACCTTCTCTGTGCCTGGGAAGCACAAGTGTTCACATTGCTTCGCAGAATCGCTTTTGTGCAGAAAACAGTAACACTTGTTCAGAACGAAAGAAAGCACAGAGCCCCAGATTTTATGTTGTCCTGGAGAGCTTGCAGAGCACTGGGGAAAGGCAGGCAGAGAATTCCCTGCTAGCACCTTCTCTGTGCCTGGGAAGCACAAGTGTTCACATTGCTTCGCAGAATCGCTTTTGTGCAGAAAACAGTAACACTTGTTCAGAACGAAAGAAAGCACAGAGCCCCAGATTTTATGTTGTCCTGGAGAGCTTGCAGAGCACTGGGGAAAGGCAGGCAGAGAATTCCCTGCTAGCACCTTCTCTGTGCCTGGGAAGCACAAGTGTTCACATTGCTTCGCAGAATCGCTTTTGTGCAGAAAACAGTAACACTTGTTCAGAACGAAAGAAAGCACAGAGCCCCAGATTTTATGTTGTCCTGGAGAGCTTGCAGAGCACTGAGGAAGGCAGGCAGAGAATTCCCTGCTAGCACCTTCTCTGTGCCTGGTTCACATTGCTTCGCAGAATCGCTTTTGTGCAGAAAACAGTAACACTTGTTCAGAACGAAAGAAAGCAGAGAGCCCCAGATTTTATGTTGTCCTGGAGAGCTTGCAGAGCACTGGGGAAAGGCAGGCAGAGAATTCCCTGCTAGCACCTTCTCTGTGCCTGGGAAGCACAAGTGTTCACATTGCTTCGCAGAATCGCTTTTGTGCAGAAAACAGTAACACTTGTTCAGAACGAAAGAAAGCACAGAGCCCCAGATTTTATGTTGTCCTGGAGAGCTTGCAGAGCACTGGGGAAAGGCAGGCAGAGAATTCCCTGCTAGCACCTTCTCTGTGCCTGGGAAGCACAAGTGTTCACATTGCTTCGCAGAATCGCTTTTGTGCAGAAAACAGTAACACTTGTTCAGAACGAAAGAAAGCACAGAGCCCCAGATTTTATGTTGTCCTGGAGAGCTTGCAGAGCACTGGGGAAAGGCAGGCAGAGAATTCCCTGCTAGCACCTTCTCTGTGCCTGGGAAGCACAAGTGTTCACATTGCTTCGCAGAATCGCTTTTGTGCAGAAAACAGTAACACTTGTTCAGAACGAAAGAAAGCACAGAGCCCCAGAATTTATGTTGTCCTGGAGAGCTTGCAGAGCACTGGGGAAAGGCAGGCAGAGAATTCCCTGCTAGCACCTTCTCTGTGCCTGGGAAGCACAAGTGTTCACATTGCTTCGCAGAATCGCTTTTGTGCAGAAAACAGTAACACTTGTTCAGAACGAAAGAAAGCACAGAGCCCCAGATTTTATGTTGTCCTGGAGAGCTTGCAGAGCACTGGGGAAAGGCAGGCAGAGAATTCCCTGCTAGCACCTTCTCTGTGCCTGGGAAGCACAAGTGTTCACATTGCTTTGCAGAATCGCTTTTGTGCAGAAAACAGTAACACTTGTTCAGAACGAAAGAAAGCACAGAGCCCCAGATTTTATGTTGTCCTGGAGAGCTTGCAGAGCACTGAGGAAAGGCAGGCAGAGAATTCCCTGCTAGCACCTTCTCTGTGCCTGGGAAGCACAAGTGTTCACTTTGCTTCGCAGAATCGCTTTTGTGCAGAAAACAGTAACAATTCTTCAGAACGAAAGAAAGCACAGAGCCCCAGATTTTATGTTGTCCTGGAGAGCTTGCAGAGCACTGGGGAAAGGCAGGCAGAGAATTCCTGCTAGCACCTTCTCTGTGCCTGGGAAGCACAAGTGTTCACATTGCTTCGCAGAATCGCTTTTGTGCAGAAAACAGTAACACTTGTTCAGAACGAAAGAAAGCACAGAGCCCCAGATTTTATGTTGTCCTGGAGAGCTTGCAGAGCACTGGGGAAAGGCAGGCAGAGAATTCCCTGCTAGCACCTTCTCTGTGCCTGGGAAGCACAAGTGTTCACATTGCTTTGCAGAATCGCTTTTGTGCAGAAAACAGTAACACTTGTTCAGAACGAAAGAAAGCACAGAGCCCCAGATTTTATGTTGTCCTGGAGAGCTTGCAGAGCACTGGGGAAAGGCAGGCAGAGAATTCCCTGCTAGCACCTTCTCTGTGCCTGGGAAGCACAAGTGTTCACATTGCTTCGCAGAATCGCTTTTGTGCAGAAAACAGTAACACTTGTTCAGAACGAAAGAAAGCACAGAGCCCCAGAATTTATGTTGTCCTGGAGAGCTTGCAGAGCACTGGGAAAGGCAGGCAGAGAATTCCCTGCTAGCACCTTCTCTGTGCCTGGGAAGCACAAGTGTTCACATTGCTTCGCAGAATCGCTTTTGTGCAGAAAACAGTAACACTTGTTCAGAATGAAAGAAAGCACAGAACCCCAGATTTTATGTTGTCCTGGAGAGCTTGCAGAGCACTAAGGGAAAGGCAGGCAGAGAATTCCCTGCTAGCACCTTCTCTGTGCCTGGGAAGCAGAAGTGTTCACATTGCTTCGCAGAATCGCTTTTGTGCAGAAAACAGTAACACTTGTTCAGAATGAAAGAAAGCACAGAACCCAGATTTTATGTTGTCCTGGAGAGCTTGCAGAGCACTGGGAAAGGCAGGCAGAGAATTCCCTGCTAGCACCTTCTCTGTGCCTGGGAAGCACAAGTGTTCACATTGCTTCGCAGAATCGCTTTTGTGCAGAAAACAGTAACACTTGTTCAGAACGAAAGAAAGCACAGAGCCCCAGATTTTATGTTGTCCTGGAGAGCTTGCAGAGCACTGGGGAAAGGCAGGCAGAGAATTCCCTGCTAGCACCTTCTCTGTGCCTGGGAAGCAGAAGTGTTCACATTGCTTCGCAGAATCGCTTTTGTGCAGAAAACAGTAACACTTGTTCAGAACGAAAGAAAGCACAGAGCCCCAGATTTTATGTTGTCCTGGAGAGCTTGCAGAGCACTGGGGAAAGGCCGGCAGAGAATTCCCTGCTAGCACCTTCTCTGTGCCTGGGAAGCACAAGTGTTCACATTGCTTCGCAGAATCGCTTTTGTGCAGAAAACAGTAACACTTGTTCAGAATGAAAGAAAGCACAGAGCCCCAGATTTTATGTTGTCCTGGAGAGCTTGCAGAGCACTGGGGAAAGGCAGGCAGAGAATTCCCTGCTAGCACCTTCTCTGTGCCTGGAAGCACAAGTGTTCACATTGCTTCGCAGAATCGCTTTTGTGCAGAAAACAGTAACACTTGTTCAGAACGAAAGAAAGCACAGAACCCCAGATTTTATGTTGTCCTGGAGAGCTTGCAGAGCACTGAGGAAGGCAGGCAGAGAATTCCCTGCTAGCACCTTCTCTGTGCCTGGTTCACTTTTCTTCGCAGAATCGCTTTTGTGCAGAAAACAGTAACACTTGTTCAGAACGAAAGAAAGCACAGAGCCCCAGATTTTATGTTGTCCTGGAGAGCTTGCAGAGCACTGGGGAAAGGCAGGCAGAGAATTCCTGCTAGCACCTTCTCTGTGCCTGGAAGCACAAGTGTTCACATTGCTTCGCAGAATCGCTTTTGTGCAGAAAACAGTAACACTTGTTCAGAACGAAAGAAAGCACAGAGCCCCAGATTTTATGTTGTCCTGGAGAGCTTGCAGAGCACTGGGGAAAGGCAGGCAGAGAATTCCCTGCTAGCACCTTCTCTGTGCCTGGGAAGCACAAGTGTTCACATTGCTTCGCAGACAGAATCGCTTTTGTGCAGAAAACAGTAACACTTGTTCAGAACGAAAGAAAGCACAGAGCCCCAGATTTTATGTTGTCCTGGAGAGCTTGCAGAGCACTGGGGAAAGGCAGGCAGAGAATTCCCTGCTAGCACCTTCTCTGTGCCTGGGAAGCACAAGTGTTCACATTGCTTCGCAGAATCGCTTTTGTGCAGAAAACAGTAACACTTGTTCAGAACGAAAGAAAGCACAGAGCCCCAGATTTTATGTTGTCCTGGAGAGCTTGCAGAGCACTGGGGAAAGGCAGGCAGAGAATTCCCTGCTAGCACCTTCTCTGTGCCTGGGAAGCACAAGTGTTCACATTGCTTCGCAGAATCGCTTTTGTGCAGAAAACAGTAACACTTGTTCAGAACGAAAGAAAGCACAGAGCCCCAGATTTTATGTTGTCCTGGAGAGCTTGCAGAGCACTGGGGAAAGGCAGGCAGAGAATTCCCTGCTAGCACCTTCTCTGTGCCTGGGAAGCACAAGTGTTCACATTGCTTCGCAGAATCGCTTTTGTGCAGAAAACAGTAACACTTGTTCAGAACGAAAGAAAGCACAGAGCCCCAGAATTTATGTTGTCCTGGAGAGCTTGCAGAGCACTGGGGAAAGGCAGGCAGAGAATTCCCTGCTAGCACCTTCTCTGTGCCTGGGAAGCAGAAGTGTTCACATTGCTTCGCAGAATCGCTTTTGTGCAGAAAACAGTAACACTTGTTCAGAACGAAAGAAAGCACAGAGCCCCAGATTTTATGTTGTCCTGGAGAGCTTGCAGAGCACTGGGGAAAGGCCGGCAGAGAATTCCCTGCTAGCACCTTCTCTGTGCCTGGGAAGCACAAGTGTTCACATTGCTTCGCAGAATCGCTTTTGTGCAGAAAACAGTAACACTTGTTCAGAATGAAAGAAAGCACAGAGCCCCAGATTTTATGTTGTCCTGGAGAGCTTGCAGAGCACTGGGGAAAGGCAGGCAGAGAATTCCCTGCTAGCACCTTCTCTGTGCCTGGGAAGCACAAGTGTTCACATTGCTTCGCAGAATCGCTTTTGTGCAGAAAACAGTAACACTTGTTCAGAACGAAAGAAAGCACAGAACCCCAGATTTTATGTTGTCCTGGAGAGCTTGCAGAGCACTGAGGAAGGCAGGCAGAGAATTCCCTGCTAGCACCTTCTCTGTGCCTGTTCACTTTTCTTCGCAGAATCGCTTTTGTGCAGAAAACAGTAACACTTGTTCAGAACGAAAGAAAGCACAGAGCCCCAGATTTTATGTTGTCCTGGAGAGCTTGCAGAGCACTGGGGAAAGGCAGGCAGAGAATTCCCTGCTAGCACCTTCTCTGTGCCTGGGAAGCACAAGTGTTCACATTGCTTCGCAGAATCGCTTTTGTGCAGAAAACAGTAACACTTGTTCAGAACGAAAGAAAGCACAGAGCCCCAGAATTTATGTTGTCCTGGAGAGCTTGCAGAGCACTGGGGAAAGGCAGGCAGAGAATTCCCTGCTAGCACCTTCTCTGTGCCTGGGAAGCACAAGTGTTCACATTGCTTCGCAGAATCGCTTTTGTGCAGAAAACAGTAACACTTGTTCAGAACGAAAGAAAGCACAGAGCCCCAGAATTTATGTTGTCCTGGAGAGCTTGCAGAGCACTGGGGAAAGGCAGGCAGAGAATTCCCTGCTAGCACCTTCTCTGTGCCTGGGAAGCACAAGTGTTCACATTGCTTCGCAGAATCGCTTTTGTGCAGAAAACAGTAACACTTGTTCAGAACGAAAGAAAGCACAGAGCCCCAGATTTTATGTTGTCCTGGAGAGCTTGCAGAGCACTGGGGAAAGGCAGGCAGAGAATTCCCTGCTAGCACCTTCTCTGTGCCTGGGAAGCAGAAGTGTTCACTTTGCTTCGCAGAATCGCTTTTGTGCAGAAAACAGTAACACTTGTTCAGAACGAAAGAAAGCACAGAGCCCCAGATTTTATGTTGTCCTGGAGAGCTTGCAGAGCACTGGGGAAAGGCAGGCAGAGAATTCCCTGCTAGCACCTTCTCTGTGCCTGGGAAGCACAAGTGTTCACATTGCTTCGCAGAATCGCTTTTGTGCAGAAAACAGTAACACTTGTTCAGAACGAAAGAAAGCACAGAGCCCCAGATTTTATGTTGTCCTGGAGAGCTTGCAGAGCACTGGGGAAAGGCAGGCAGAGAATTCCCTGCTAGCACCTTCTCTGTGCCTGGGAAGCACAAGTGTTCACATTGCTTCGCAGAATCGCTTTTGTGCAGAAAACAGTAACACTTGTTCAGAACGAAAGAAAGCACAGAGCCCCAGATTTTATGTTGTCCTGGAGAGCTTGCAGAGCACTGGGGAAAGGCAGGCAGAGAATTCCCTGCTAGCACCTTCTCTGTGCCTGGGAAGCACAAGTGTTCACATTGCTTCGCAGAATCGCTTTTGTGCAGAAAACAGTAACACTTGTTCAGAACGAAAGAAAGCACAGAGCCCCAGATTTTATGTTGTCCTGGAGAGCTTGCAGAGCACTGGGGAAAGGCAGGCAGAGAATTCCCTGCTAGCACCTTCTCTGTGCCTGGGAAGCACAAGTGTTCACATTGCTTCGCAGAATCGCTTTTGTGCAGAAAACAGTAACACTTGTTCAGAATGAAAGAAAGCACAGAACCCCAGATTTTATGTTGTCCTGGAGAGCTTGCAGAGCACTAAGGAAAGGCAGGCAGAGAATTCCCTGCTAGCACCTTCTCTGTGCCTGGGAAGCAGAAGTGTTCACATTGCTTCGCAGAATCGCTTTTGTGCAGAAAACAGTAACACTTGTTCAGAATGAAAGAAAGCACAGAACCCCAGATTTTATGTTGTCCTGGAGAGCTTGCAGAGCACTAAGGAAAGGCAGGCAGAGAATTCCCTGCTAGCACCTTCTCTGTGCCTGTTCACATTGCTTCGCAGAATCGCTTTTGTGCAGAAAACAGTAACACTTGTTCAGAACGAAAGAAAGCACAGAGCCCCAGAATTTATGTTGTCCTGGAGAGCTTGCAGAGCACTGGGGAAAGGCAGGCAGAGAATTCCCTGCTAGCACCTTCTCTGTGCCTGGGAAGCACAAGTGTTCACATTGCTTCGCAGAATCGCTTTTGTGCAGAAAACAGTAACACTTGTTCAGAACGAAAGAAAGCACAGAGCCCCAGATTTTATGTTGTCCTGGAGAGCTTGCAGAGCACTGGGGAAAGGCAGGCAGAGAATTCCCTGCTAGCACCTTCTCTGTGCCTGGGAAGCAGAAGTGTTCACTTTGCTTCGCAGAATCGCTTTTGTGCAGAAAACAGTAACACTTGTTCAGAACGAAAGAAAGCACAGAGCCCCAGATTTTATGTTGTCCTGGAGAGCTTGCAGAGCACTGGGGAAAGGCAGGCAGAGAATTCCCTGCTAGCACCTTCTCTGTGCCTGGGAAGCACAAGTGTTCACATTGCTTCGCAGAATCGCTTTTGTGCAGAAAACAGTAACACTTGTTCAGAACGAAAGAAAGCACAGAGCCCCAGATTTTATGTTGTCCTGGAGAGCTTGCAGAGCACTGGGAAAGGCAGGCAGAGAATTCCCTGCTAGCACCTTCTCTGTGCCTGGGAAGCACAAGTGTTCACATTGCTTCGCAGAATCGCTTTTGTGCAGAAAACAGTAACACTTGTTCAGAACGAAAGAAAGCACAGAGCCCCAGATTTTATGTTGTCCTGGAGAGCTTGCAGAGCACTGGGGAAAGGCAGGCAGAGAATTCCCTGCTAGCACCTTCTCTGTGCCTGGGAAGCACAAGTGTTCACATTGCTTCGCAGAATCGCTTTTGTGCAGAAAACAGTAACACTTGTTCAGAACGAAAGAAAGCACAGAGCCCCAGATTTTATGTTGTCCTGGAGAGCTTGCAGAGCACTGGGGAAAGGCAGGCAGAGAATTCCCTGCTAGCACCTTCTCTGTGCCTGGGAAGCACAAGTGTTCACATTGCTTCGCAGAATCGCTTTTGTGCAGAAAACAGTAACACTTGTTCAGAATGAAAGAAAGCACAGAACCCCAGATTTTATGTTGTCCTGGAGAGCTTGCAGAGCACTAAGGAAAGGCAGGCAGAGAATTCCCTGCTAGCACCTTCTCTGTGCCTGGGAAGCAGAAGTGTTCACATTGCTTCGCAGAATCGCTTTTGTGCAGAAAACAGTAACACTTGTTCAGAACGAAAGAAAGCACAGAACCCCAGATTTTATGTTGTCCTGGAGAGCTTGCAGAGCACTAGGGAAAGGCAGGCAGAGAATTCCCTGCTAGCACCTTCTCTGTGCCTGGTTCACATTGCTTCGCAGAATCGCTTTTGTGCAGAAAACAGTAACACTTGTTCAGAACGAAAGAAAGCACAGAGCCCCAGATTTTATGTTGTCCTGGAGAGCTTGCAGAGCACTGGGGAAAGGCAGGCAGAGAATTCCCTGCTAGCACCTTCTCTGTGCCTGGGAAGCACAAGTGTTCACATTGCTTCGCAGAATCGCTTTTGTGCAGAAAACAGTAACACTTGTTCAGAACGAAAGAAAGCACAGAGCCCCAGATTTTATGTTGTCCTGGAGAGCTTGCAGAGCACTGGGGAAAGGCAGGCAGAGAATTCCCTGCTAGCACCTTCTCTGTGCCTGGGAAGCACAAGTGTTCACATTGCTTCGCAGAATCGCTTTTGTGCAGAAAACAGTAACACTTGTTCAGAACGAAAGAAAGCACAGAGCCCCAGATTTTATGTTGTCCTGGAGAGCTTGCAGAGCACTGGGGAAAGGCAGGCAGAGAATTCCCTGCTAGCACCTTCTCTGTGCCTGGGAAGCACAAGTGTTCACATTGCTTCGCAGAATCGCTTTTGTGCAGAAAACAGTAACACTTGTTCAGAACGAAAGAAAGCACAGAGCCCCAGATTTTATGTTGTCCTGGAGAGCTTGCAGAGCACTGGGGAAAGGCAGGCAGAGAATTCCCTGCTAGCACCTTCTCTGTGCCTGGGAAGCACAAGTGTTCACATTGCTTCGCAGAATCGCTTTTGTGCAGAAAACAGTAACACTTGTTCAGAACGAAAGAAAGCACAGAGCCCCAGATTTTATGTTGTCCTGGAGAGCTTGCAGAGCACTGGGGAAAGGCAGGCAGAGAATTCCCTGCTAGCACCTTCTCTGTGCCTGGGAAGCACAAGTGTTCACATTGCTTCGCAGAATCGCTTTTGTGCAGAAAACAGTAACACTTGTTCAGAACGAAAGAAAGCACAGAGCCCCAGATTTTATGTTGTCCTGGAGAGCTTGCAGAGCACTGGGGAAAGGCAGGCAGAGAATTCCCTGCTAGCACCTTCTCTGTGCCTGGGAAGCACAAGTGTTCACATTGCTTCGCAGAATCGCTTTTGTGCAGAAAACAGTAACACTTGTTCAGAACGAAAGAAAGCACAGAGCCCCAGATTTTATGTTGTCCTGGAGAGCTTGCAGAGCACTGGGGAAAGGCAGGCAGAGAATTCCCTGCTAGCACCTTCTCTGTGCCTGGGAAGCACAAGTGTTCACATTGCTTCGCAGAATCGCTTTTGTGCAGAAAACAGTAACACTTGTTCAGAACGAAAGAAAGCACAGAGCCCCAGATTTTATGTTGTCCTGGAGAGCTTGCAGAGCACTGAGGAAGGCAGGCAGAGAATTCCCTGCTAGCACCTTCTCTGTGCCTGGTTCACTTTTCTTCGCAGAATCGCTTTTGTGCAGAAAACAGTAACACTTGTTCAGAACGAAAGAAAGCACAGAGCCCCAGATTTTATGTTGTCCTGGAGAGCTTGCAGAGCACTGGGGAAAGGCAGGCAGAGAATTCCCTGCTAGCACCTTCTCTGTGCCTGGGAAGCACAAGTGTTCACATTGCTTCGCAGAATCGCTTTTGTGCAGAAAACAGTAACACTTGTTCAGAACGAAAGAAAGCACAGAGCCCCAGATTTTATGTTGTCCTGGAGAGCTTGCAGAGCACTGGGGAAAGGCAGGCAGAGAATTCCCTGCTAGCACCTTCTCTGTGCCTGGGAAGCAGAAGTGTTCACATTGCTTCGCAGAATCGCTTTTGTGCAGAAAACAGTAACACTTGTTCAGAACGAAAGAAAGCACAGAGCCCCAGATTTTATGTTGTCCTGGAGAGCTTGCAGAGCACTGGGGAAAGGCAGGCAGAGAATTCCCTGCTAGCACCTTCTCTGTGCCTGGGAAGCACAAGTGTTCACATTGCTTCGCAGAATCGCTTTTGTGCAGAAAACAGTAACACTTGTTCAGAACGAAAGAAAGCACAGAGCCCCAGATTTTATGTTGTCCTGGAGAGCTTGCAGAGCACTGGGGAAAGGCAGGCAGAGAATTCCCTGCTAGCACCTTCTCTGTGCCTGGGAAGCACAAGTGTTCACATTGCTTCGCAGAATCGCTTTTGTGCAGAAAACAGTAACACTTGTTCAGAACGAAAGAAAGCACAGAGCCCCAGATTTTATGTTGTCCTGGAGAGCTTGCAGAGCACTGGGGAAAGGCAGGCAGAGAATTCCCTGCTAGCACCTTCTCTGTGCCTGGGAAGCACAAGTGTTCACATTGCTTCGCAGAATCGCTTTTGTGCAGAAAACAGTAACACTTGTTCAGAACGAAAGAAAGCACAGAGCCCCAGATTTTATGTTGTCCTGGAGAGCTTGCAGAGCACTGGGGAAAGGCAGGCAGAGAATTCCCTGCTAGCACCTTCTCTGTGCCTGGGAAGCACAAGTGTTCACATTGCTTCGCAGAATCGCTTTTGTGCAGAAAACAGTAACACTTGTTCAGAACGAAAGAAAGCACAGAGCCCCAGATTTTATGTTGTCCTGGAGAGCTTGCAGAGCACTGGGAAGGCAGGCAGAGAATTCCCTGCTAGCACCTTCTCTGTGCCTGGAAGCACAAGTGTTCACATTGCTTCGCAGAATCGCTTTTGTGCAGAAAACAGTAACACTTGTTCAGAACGAAAGAAAGCACAGAGCCCCAGATTTTATGTTGTCCTGGAGAGCTTGCAGAGCACTGGGGAAAGGCAGGCAGAGAATTCCCTGCTAGCACCTTCTCTGTGCCTGGGAAGCACAAGTGTTCACATTGCTTCGCAGAATCGCTTTTGTGCAGAAAACAGTAACACTTGTTCAGAACGAAAGAAAGCACAGAGCCCCAGATTTTATGTTGTCCTGGAGAGCTTGCAGAGCACTGGGGAAAGGCAGGCAGAGAATTCCCTGCTAGCACCTTCTCTGTGCCTGGGAAGCACAAGTGTTCACATTGCTTCGCAGAATCGCTTTTGTGCAGAAAACAGTAACACTTGTTCAGAACGAAAGAAAGCACAGAGCCCCAGATTTTATGTTGTCCTGGAGAGCTTGCAGAGCACTGGGGAAAGGCAGGCAGAGAATTCCCTGCTAGCACCTTCTCTGTGCCTGGGAAGCACAAGTGTTCACATTGCTTCGCAGAATCGCTTTTGTGCAGAAAACAGTAACACTTGTTCAGAACGAAAGAAAGCACAGAGCCCCAGATTTTATGTTGTCCTGGAGAGCTTGCAGAGCACTGGGGAAAGGCAGGCAGAGAATTCCCTGCTAGCACCTTCTCTGTGCCTGGGAAGCACAAGTGTTCACATTGCTTCGCAGAATCGCTTTTGTGCAGAAAACAGTAACACTTGTTCAGAACGAAAGAAAGCACAGAGCCCCAGATTTTATGTTGTCCTGGAGAGCTTGCAGAGCACTGGGGAAAGGCAGGCAGAGAATTCCCTGCTAGCACCTTCTCTGTGCCTGGGAAGCACAAGTGTTCACATTGCTTCGCAGAATCGCTTTTGT
>NW_027436898.1:0-93000 GCF_047716275.1 Strix uralensis
CCGTTACAGACATGTAAAGCAGTTACCTGGAAAACAAACGCCTGCGCTCCTTTGGAGTCTTTTTAGATTCCATCCGTTCCAGAGCAGAATCATCTGTAAACTCATCAAGTCTGGACTTTTTCTTTTCCCTGTTAAAAGAAGTTTGACCTTTACTACAATTATAGCTTGACCTTTATATCAAAAAGACACCAAGAAACAACATGGCCAAGATGAGAAAATGCATACTGCTTGCAGATGCAAAGGTGGACGTGCTATTTAAGCAAAACCAGTTTAGAATTCCTACAGGTCTTAGGGAAACTTTCAGGATGACATTCGTCTTGTTTTAGTTTTGCACGTTCACCATCCACACCGAGAAAGTCTATTGGAGAAAACATTCTGTCAGTTTTGCTGATGCCAGATGCACTCGAGTGTAACTGCCGTCCGACAGGCCATCGAAACACAAGCACGAAAAACAGCCCAACTTCACTGAGTCAAACCCCCACTCTTAACTTTAAGTCTCGTTGTGCTCTGTCAAACTCCTGTGTCAGAAATCGCAGCAGGACCAGGGGAGCGACGGTCCTCGGCTCTGGTGAGGCCGCACCTCGAATACCGTGTTCAGTTTTGGGCCCCTCACTACAACACAGACACTGAGGGGCTGGAGTGCGTCCAGACAAGAGCAACGAAGGTGGTGAAGGGTCTAGAGAACAAGTCCTGTGAGGAGCGGCTGAGGGAACTGGGGGTGTTTAGCCTGGAGAAGAGGAGGCTGCGGGGAGACCTCATCACTCTCTACAACTCCCTGAAAGGACGTTGTAGCAAGGTGGGTGTTGGTCTCTTTTCCCAAGTAACAAGCGATAGGAGGAGAAGCAACGGCCTCAAGTGGCACCAGGAGAGGTTTACATCAGCTATTGGGCAACATTTCTCCACTGAAAGGGTTGTCAAGCATTGGAACAGGCTGCCCAAGGAGGTGGTTGAGTCACCATCCACGGGTACATGTGCCTAAGTTGAGAACAAGAAGTGCTCGCCACCATGCTCCTCCTTCATTCACTTTCCTCCACTAAAACACGAGAATCACTGCATAAGGTGAAAGAAAACTTACCTTCTCTTCCCACATACCGCGGATTGACAGGGGGGAAGACTGAGGAAGTCCCGTGGCAGCCACCAGCGCAGCAGGACGGGTAAGAGCCACGAGTGCTGGTGGAGGTGCTGGTGGCTGCTGCTGCTGCCTCTGCTTACAGAGCCTCTGTGCGTAACCAGTTCCATTTTTGAAGTTGTTCACAGCCTAGAGGCAGAAAAACATTTACAAAGAGGTAACATGAACCTTCAGTAGCTCTAGGAACAAAAGCCTCCACAGAGTAAAATTACTTGTGTGTTATACTATCCATCCTAACATAAACCGACACACGGATATATTCAGTTTAGATATCAGGAAGAAATTCCTCCCTGTGAGGGTGGTGAGACACTGGCACAGGTTGCCCAGAGAAGCTGTGGCTGCCCCCTCCCTGGAAGGGTTCAAGGCCAGGTTGGACGGGCCTTTGGGCAACCTGGGCTAGTGGAACGTGTCCCCGCCCGTGGCAGGGGGGTTGGGACTGGATGGGCTTTAAGTTCCCTTCCAAGCCAAACCCTTCTGTGATATATGAACACATCCCACTAAACACTGACATTAAGGACTGGCAACTCAGAGTATCTGGATGTACAGTACTTCAGTGTTAACACTGAATTTGAAACTGAGGCAATCCTGTTAAACACAAGTGTGACCTGCATTTGCCAGCTTGTCTCTCAAGAGTTGTCAGCTTCTGTAACAACGGGTAACGTATTTGCAAAGTAAATTTAGCCTTATTCCATTTAGCCTCGTTGAAGGAGATGTAAAGAATTATTTTCTTCCCTTTCAGCTAATTGACTGACTAGACTTTTCTTACTAACAGTTTATCTAAAAGTCACTGCATTACCTGGCGTAGGCACTTGCTGGCAATTAAAGCACCAGGAGAAACATCTGCCTGATGACACGCTTGGGCATGTATGTTCCTCACATTCCAGTCATGCTGTTCTAATACCTGGGTATAATCAGAATCATCAAAACAGGTTTTAACAAACACGGGAGTAACACTTATATTCGTCACAATACCTGTTTCCACAGTAGGGAGTAACAAGTGCGCTGGTCATGATTTCTTCACAAATGAAACATAAGAGCTCCTCTGGAATAGGATTATCTGAGGAGGAGGAGGAGGAGGAGGAAGAGGACAGCTCCTCGGGTGAAAAGGGAGGCTTTTCGTAAAGTTATCAACATACACGTGTATGATGGCTTCTTAGCATCAATATTTGGACACAGACATGCAAACTGTCCATCAACTGAATCCCAAAGTCTGTGGCTTAATTGCTGGGCAATTCCCCAAGGAAAAAATACCTATCAAAAGCCAACAGTAAGACAGAAATCTCTTTCCATTTCATACGGTAAAAAAATACAGTGACTCCTGAAAAAAGGAATAGATATTAGACAGGGAAAACCTGTACAATTGCAGGCCAAGCAACAAAACCTTTAGTGCTTTGATGACTTTTAAAATTTATTTCATCAGAATAGTTAGACAAACATGGAAACATTTGCAATAGCAACACTTGGGTCAGTTTAAAGTCTTGCTAACGCTGAAGTACAGGTCAGGAAAAACTAAGGATGTGGGGAGGGCACTGTAGGTCTTTTTATTTTCATACACATTTACATACATCTTTATACACATACATACATACACTCCACAACGCCAAACAGCTCTCCTAAGTATGTCTGCCAGTAAACTGAAATAGCAGGCAGCAAGGATCCACGTCCGTACTAAGACAGTCAGGCCCGTAGTAAACTAAGATCACTGCAACCAGTGCCATCTTAAAGAAGGAAAAAAAAACCCAAACCAACCCAAAAACCTGAAGGGAACCATCACTGTGCACGTCATAAGCATGACATGATTTTAACCTGACAACTACCCTGCTCTAAACTTTATGCATCGTTAACTTTTCCATATTTTTAAAGCCTAAGGTTATTATTTTCAATGACCTACTTGCAGCGGCAGCCTAAGGGGCGTTCTGGAGAACAGCACAGCGTCCACAACTTCCACAGCACAGCGCAGCATGATTAAGCACTAGATTTCTAGGGGAAGAAAAACAAAAAAGCACCAGCACTCGTTTACTCAACTGAAAAGCTTATTACCTGCACTTCCAAAGCAACAGGCGACAGGAATACGGAAGGCAAAGCAAACCACACCCATCTGCAATACTTTGTATTCTCCAATGAAGGTTAAAAATCTTTCCTTTCATATTACAAAGGATAAACAGGGTTCGGATGCACAGAAACTGTTTTTAGAGTGACGTCTGCAGACCTCTGAGTCACAAATTAAAACATCTTCCTAAAAGATAACAGTCTCCGAGCACTTCCTCTGGAGGGAGTGGGGAAAAAAAAAAAAACCCACAAACAACAAACCAGCAACAAACAAGCCAACCAAGAGAAGGAGGAAGCGAAGCAATACCAAGGTTTTTTTCCAGAGGTAACAAAATCCTGAGAAAACAAGATGTTTGTGCTATTAGCATAAAAATCCCAAAAGAAACAAAATAGTTCACCTTTCCCTTTGAAAAGCTGCCTTTGAGTCAAGATCTGCTCTTTTTCTCCCCCAAGCATGAAACGCCTGTTCAGCTTAAGACTGTTTTCAAAATACTAAGTGAAGTAGAATTAAGTGCACACACTGAAACACGTCGAGAAACTTATTAAAAAAACCCCAATACAATAGTACTACACTGGCTAGAAATCTTTTAAGTGTTCGGATGAAAAGGCGACTTAGTTTTAGGAAATAAAATGTTTGCAGCCAAAACCGACAGATGATGTTCCAGTCAAATGTAGGTTTAAAACTTTGGGGTTTTAATCGATGTATTAAAAATAGCTGGAGAAGGAAACGGGGACAGAAATGAAAAACCATTCAGGGGGTCAACAGTATAGATTGTCACCATGCAATCTCAACACGACAACTGCCCATCATCTATTCAGAACAAGCCAGCCCACAGTAGCACACTCCCTGGCAGAGGAAGGACCCTCTCCCCTCTCACAGGCTCGAGCAAGGAGTGCTCACAGTGTTTCGGGCTAAGGCCCAGCCAGCAGGAGGCAGCTTTTCTGTCAGACAGAGCAAGGCAAAAGGATCTCGTACAGCAACTTCCTTGCAGTCTCTTGCTCCCGAGCCCCTTCTTCAACTCCTCCTTCTTCTTCTGGTGACATGAAGGCAAAGCACGTCCTGGCCCTCTGAGCCCACGCTGCAGCCTGCTTCTCCCTAGAGCAACAGCAGGCACCTGGGATTCCCCTCCAAAGCCATTTACACACAGAAATCAGCTGAGCAGTGTATTGTGGAAGCATAAGCTGCAGTGGACATGACTTCGCATCAGTTATTTTTTTGTCCACCATGACAAAATAAAACCAGCAATTCCTTCCTTTATAGTAATTCTCCTCAATAGTTGCTCCCAATAGCTGTCACGCTTTTACATCACGGGAGAACAGATGCACTCAAAAGAACATTTACCCTAAAACGAGGACTCAGACCTACTCAAGCAGGCATGGGCAGCTCCCAGTTTCATTGAGTGTACACAGCAGCACTTGGTGGCGAAAGCAGAGTCACCGCGAACACCAATGAGAACTTTTAACACCAGCCTTTTTTTAGGGTTTGCTTTGCTTTGGTTTGGTTTTATCCCTCGAACGTGAACTAGGAAAGTCTATCTACCAAGCAAAAGGGAGCTGAACCAAAGGCTGCCGAGCATCCAACAGCTGCATCCACTTTGAAGAGCTTTACCAATTCTCCAGCACTCTACCCCCTGGTTTCTGGTGACACAGCCTGAAGCAGTGTTGAAACAAATGATCCAGATGCAATAAATAGCCCCATAAGAGTGCCTGCACGGCCTGATGGGGAATTGAAACTACATTCCTACCTTAGGACAGTTAAAACCAGGCTACACAAATCTTGATCTTGAAGAACAAGTAGATGCAAGACCTATGTTGTGTATCTCAGGAAAGCACACATGGGGCTAACAGCCCATTTCTACCTTTTCCACCTACAATCGATACAGGTAGTCACCACGTGTGTGACACTATATATATGTGTATACATATATACAGAGAGAGACAGAGATGGGGGAAAATTACTGAAGTGTTTTTATGCTCTTTGGAATACGCTATCTTTTATCGACACTAAATTTAAAAAGTGGGCAGGAGGGGCAAACTCTGCGATAGTTTCTCCCTGTAATAGTCATTTTAAAAGTGGTAAACGTTGTCCAAGAAGATGAAAAGTACTTGCCTTTCTGTGAGTCTCGGTCGGTAGCTTCCAGGGGTAACCGCTCGTTTTCCCGAGGTGAAGACACGGTTTTTGTTGGTTGGTGTTCGTGAGAGGGCTGAATCCTGTAACACTCTCCTAAACACACCCCAGGAGGGGAGGGGGAAAAAAAAACCAGCAAAGTTTACTATATTGGCAGCACTGCTGTTTAGGAAAGAGTGACTAAGTTTGGACTTACCAGATTTATAGCGTATTTCCTTTATTGCCCTTTCCTCTTCAATAGCTGCAGCAGTCTTAGGCACCCAGTTAGGAACATCTGTAGGAAATATTTTTCAAGGATTACTAGACAGCTATACAAAGACCTTCAGCAATTCTTAATAACCAACAACCACAAGGAATTTCACTTTGGTCACAGCCCTTCTTTTTTTCTGACTGCAACCTCTGCTTCTGGCCAGCAAATTGATTCCTTGCTATTAGGTATTTGCAAGCGCAATGGACTTGCAGTGACGACACATATTAAGAAGCAAATGTTTGTTGATCTAAACTGATTCAAAACCATCTTCAGTTACCCCCAAAAGGAAATCTTCTGATGAAACACGTCGCCAGGGAGTGCTTGTCACAAAACCTCTGCCCAAAGTTCCTCTCCTGCAGTGTCTGCCAGCAGAGCTGGCGAAGGGAGTGCTCCTTGGCTGTCTCAGGTAAGGATACTAAGATTAACAAAGCCCTACTTCTTGTATTGTTGAGGTTCCTGTGGCTTACTCAGACTGAAACCGAGTTAGGAAGCATGAACAGGCAGCCCTGCCAGCCAGCCTGAAGGGCAGGGGAAAGTGAGGAGCAGCTTGGGGCTGCCTCAGAACTAGCACAGCAGTTTGCGGAGTGCGCACGTGAGAGTAGGTCGCTCTCTCACTCTCCGGGAATGTGCAATCCATTCCTTCCCTGTGAATCTCGCATCTCTGACTGAGATAACATTCAACAGTTTAACTACATTTTAAAAAATTAAAAAATATCTCTATAAAAATAGATACACATAGACATTCAGTTTACGTGGAGAGTGTCGTATGGATTCTCTTTGCTAGGTTTAAGAATAACTTTCTGTAGTAAAATGACACTGCCTACAGAGTTTGGGAAACCAGCTGAAGAAATTATTTCCGTTGAAGTCACACCACTCTCTTTTGTGAACAAACCTGTGACTTCAGTGACGAGTGTGTAGAGCCCCTGTTCAAAAGTCTCTTTCCCAGAGAAGTACCTCCTAAACTTGTAATTTCACCCCCAAATTCTGAGAAATTCTGAAGAGTATTTGATGGCCATCTGAACCACGGATCGTATTTTCAGCTCTATTTAATGAAAAAGAGGTTTGTGAATTCTACCACTGTTGAAATATACAGCCAGGCATTTCACAGGAGGTAGAAAATGCTCCGGCGTGGGGTCCTCCCTGGGCTGCAGGAGGGCATCTGCTCCACCGCTGATGGCCATGGGCTGTGGGCACAGCCTGCCCTCTCCCCACGGGCTGAGGGGAGTCTCTGCCGCAGCGCACCTCCCCCTCGCCCTCCTCCTCCTCCTCCTTTAGCTGCTCTGACCTCGGTGTTTGCAGAGGTGTTTCCCTCACTCCCCTCCTCCTCCCAGGTTTCCCTTCTTCAGTATCTTAACCCAGAGGCGCAGCCACCGTCACTAATTGGCTCGGCCTTGGCCAGAGGCAGGCCTGACTTCTAGAAGCTTCTCACAGCAGCCACCCCTGTAGCCCCTCTCCCGCTACCAAACCCCGCCACACACAAACCCACCACCACAGCCTTCGCCCTGAGCACTCCCCTGAAGAGCCCGTAGCCAAGATCAAATCAGTCCCATATGCTGGTCTGGACTCACAGCTGACCTGCAGCCATTCTTTGTGCAAGGCCGGGGCGGCTCCGGCTTCACCTTCACCCGCCCCTTCGGCAGCTGAGGCCACAATGAGCCGGGGACAGCCATCCCCCACGGGCCTTCCCAGCCTCAGAGCCAAACCCCTCCTCCAGGCCCCAAGGACCTCGGTGGCCCTACAGCGGACGCCTCCCGTCCCCCCTGCGCAGCAGCCCAGAGGACGCCAGGCCCTCTCCTTCCATCTGCCCCTCTCTGCTCCTGTCGGCTCTGGGGACGCTGCCACTCGCAGCAGCCGAGTGGTTGGAGGGGGATGGAGACTCCCCGGCCCTGCCGGGACACTGTGGCCACTGGCCCATTGAGGGGACCCCAGGCCTGGCCTGAGCAGGGGGCTGGAGCCCAGGGCACACCAGGGGAGCTGGAGGCCGTCCCGGTGCCCGAGGGGCAGCCCTGCTCTCTGGCAAGAAAATGGTGCCCGGCACGGGGCCTTCAGCGCCTCAGGGGACACCTGGGCCTCAGGGGCCTTCCCCTGGGCCTCAGGGGCCTTCACCTGGGCCTCAGGGGCCAATCCCAGCAGCCACCGTTGGTGACGTCAGCAGCCGCCCATTACACAACCCCTGCGGCTGGCCCACAGCTCGCTGCGCAATCGAGCTTGTGGCAGCAGGTGTGATTTGTAGACGAGCCCACGGACAGTGCGGCGAGCAAAAAGAAGGTTCTTGGAACCAGGGAGGATGGCTCCCCAGCCCCAAAAACGCAAGAGGGCTGATGGGAGCCGCAGCAGCTCTGGCAGGTCAGTTGAACCCATGGAGGTTGACCTGCCACAGCGGGGCCATGAGCCCATGGAGGTGGATCCTCCTCGAGCGGAGGAGGAGCCCATGGAGGTGGATCCTCCTCAAGAAGAGGAGGAGCCCATGCAGGTGGATCCACCTCAAGAGGAGGAGGAGCCCATGCAGGTGGATCCACCTCGAGAGGAGGAGGAGCCCATGCAGGTGGATCCACCTCGAGAAGAGGAGGAGCCGATGGAGGTGGATCCATCTCCTGCGGGGCTGATGGGGCACTGCAGCACCATGCCTGGGTGCCCAAAGCGCCGCAGGGCCCGGGGGGGCTCTCAGCCGGCCTCCCAATAGCCCCCCCCCCCCCCCCCAACAAGTGGTGC
This sequence comes from Strix uralensis, assembly GCF_047716275.1. NCBI lineage: Eukaryota > Metazoa > Chordata > Aves > Strigiformes > Strigidae > Strix > Strix uralensis. The sequence goes on from NW_027436898.1 coordinate 8,269, forward strand.
TAGCCCCGAGGGGACCAGCCACTCCGACACCCGGTAAGCTCATCATGTCAAGCCGCAGATGAGCCCGGCTTTCCCACCCCCACCCCCTCCCCTCATAATGGGGGCCATCTCCTCTGCCCTGAGCCCAAAGAGGCGAGGAGAGGGGCTGCCATTTTCTGTCTGGCAGTGCCATAGTGCCGGGAGGAGTCCCTTGGAGCCTGTTGGAGCCCGCCGAGGACCACGGAGGACTGCCGCAGCCCCCTGAGGACCACCGAGGAACGTCAAGGACCACCGAGGACCACTGAGGACCACCGAGGACGCCCGAGGACCGCCGCAGAACCCCAAGGACCACTGAGGACCACCAAGGACCACCGAGGACCGCCAGAGACCACCGAGTACCACTGGAGGCTGTTGGACTCCCTTGGAGGCCATCAAGGTAACCGGGGCCTGGAGGTGGCATTTTTTCAGCCTGAGGATGAGGAAGCCCGTGGGGGGTGGCTGTTCTCACCCAGCTCTCGCCTCAGCTCCCCAACGGGTGCGTGAAGGGGAAGCCAGACCCGCCCCCGCAGTGCGCAGAGAAGAGCAGCAGAGCACCAAAGAAGGCAGATGCCTGTGCTGGTTCTGGCTGGGACAGGGTTCGTTTTCTTCCTAGGAGCTGGTCCAGTGCTGTACTTTGGATTTAGTACGAGAATGATGCTGATAACATGCTGGTGCTATAGTCGGTGCTAAGTAGTGCTCGTCCTAAGTCAAGGATTTTTCATTTTCCCAGGCTCTGCATGCGAGCGGGTGCACAGGAAGCTGGGAGGGCGCAGGGCTGCCAGGAGAGCTGACCCCAGCTGAGCACGGGGACGCTCCGTACCGTACGAGGTCACGCTCGGCACAGGAATCTGGGGGAGGGAGAAGAAACGGGGAGGACGGTCAAAGTGGTGACAGCACCATGGATGACCAGCTGGTGGCCCTTTCCTCTGCGGCGTTGCTCTCTTAAGTGCAGCCTGGTTCTTGCAGGTTGATCTCAAGCAAGGGCCTCCGACGGTCCCGTCGAGAAGCAAACGGGGACTTTGCCGCTCACCAGGTGAGTTTGGGAAAGAAAGGCCCCTCCTGCAAGCAGCTGGGCTGTGCTCCCTTGTCCCTTGAGTGTGCCTGTGCAGGTTGGGCAGCCTGAGAGAGGACGTCAGCCGGAGGAGGAAGGACAGCGCCTGCACCAGCCGCTGGACGTGGTTCTGCAGGGACACGCAGCCTCTGGTGCTGCCCACAGCTTGGAGGAGGAGAGGGCCAGGGCTGGGCCAGGCTGTCCCACGGACACGCCGGCTCTCCGGAGCCCCCGAGCCGGAGCTGTTGAGCCGGAGCCACGGTTCCAGCTGCCGGCTCCCTGCCTGTCCTGCCGCACCGCTCAGCAACGCGCTGCAGGCAGGGCAGGGCAGGGCAGGGCAGGCTCCGGGAGCGCTGGCCTGGCGGCATCCACTGACGAGCTCTTCTCTCTTTTCCTTTGCAGCAGGAGGGAGCAGCAGTAGCAACAGGAGGAAGAGGACGAGGAGGAGGAGGCGAAGGAGGAGGAGGAGGAGGAGGAGAAGGAGGAGGAGGAGGAGGAGGAGGAGGAGGAGGAGGAGGAGGAGGAGGAGGAGGAGGAGGGGGGCACGCTGCCCCGGCCCACCCAGGTCAGGAGGGAGCAGCAACAGCAGGAGATGGAGGAGAAGGAGGAGAAGGAGGAGGGGGAGGAGGGGGAGGAGGAGGAGGAGGAGGAGGAGGAGGAGGAGGATGGCACACTGCCCCGGCCCACCCAGGTCAACCAGCCTGGCCAGGGGGCCCCCAGCCGTCCCTCCACAGGCGCCGGAGGGGCAGTGAAAAGATGCAGGAAGGTGCAGCAGGTCAGGCAGCCCAGGTGTGTGCCCATAGCCAATGCCAGCAACGGCTCTCTCCTCTGGGCCGTAAGCAATTCCTCATAGACGGTGTTCCCCAGAGAGAGGGCAACGAAACCCTGCCTCTTCCTCCCGTCATGGATTCACCAGAGCTTTCTGACTCTGTCATTGCAGGTGCCGATTCATTCTCCCTGCATGAAACGCTGTGACTCCAGGGCCCCTGCAGTTGCTGTCTACAATAAAAAGATCTTTTCTCTCTTGCGACTGAGTCTGCCACAAGATATTCTGGAGTGGGGAGCTGTTGTTCTGCGATGAATCCTCAGGGAGCGGTGTAGGAGTCTGGGCCGCGCTGGAGGGAAGTTAGTGCAGGCAGAAGAATGCAAGCACGAAGACAAGGCCAGCAAAATAAGGCTGGCAAAAACACACAAGATAGCAGAGAAGTGAGAAACATCTGCGGTCAGCAAAAGCACACAAGTCTGAGCAGAACAGGGTATGAGATAAGGGAGTTTTTGGCAAGTTTGGGGCTTTACGTACTAATTGCAATTAACCAAGGCAAATGCTTGTAGAGGCGCATGAACAGCACGTGCAGACAACCTGTAGCCTACTAGAAGATAGATGAGCACGTGTACGGAACTTAGTAGAATATAAATGTAACAAGGATTGGGAAATAAACGGACGATCTGATCATCATATTGGTGTTGTGTCGTTCCTGTTCCCGCATGGAGAAGTAAGGGCCCCAGCAGAGCGGTTTGGGAGCATCCCTTGTCCCAGCACCCTTCTCAGTGGGTGTCAGGGCTGAGTCGAGTTGCTTTAGAAGGGAAACCCCAGCTCAGAGTCACGCGCGAGGGTGGAGGTTGGAAGGAGCAAGTGACAAGAACAGTGACAAGTTGGTAGCACTCAGAATCTAAACGTAGCCGCCCCCAGCCCCTCTGGCACCTGAGGATAAACTGGGACGCAAGGGGGGTTATTTTCTGCCAAATTACCCTGTAAGGTGACAGGTGTCAATGTTGAGGACACTCCAGGGATGGAGACGTCACCACAGACACCCTGGGGACACCCTGGTCCCCTCCCAGTTGGGGGGCATCAAAGTGGGGAGCACCCCAGGGATGGGGATGGCCCCAAGTGCCAGCTTGGGGTCCTCGAGGTCATGGGGTGTCAACGGGGGGGACACCCCGAGGATGGGGACATCACTAAGAGCCACCTTGGGGTCCCTCAAGATAATGAGGCATCAACGTGGGGGACGTCTCATGGATGGGAATGTCCCCAACAGCCACCTTGGTGTCCCCATGTCCCCTCCCATGCCCAGGGTGATGATTTGGGCACCTCCAGGAGACCCTGGGGGGTGTGTGGGGGGTGTCCCCATGGCCCCCCGGGGTGTCCCTGTGTCCCCCATCCTGGTCGATGCCATGGATGGACAAGTGGAGGCTGTTGGTGGCTTTCCTTGTCAGCCTGGTGTTGTCTCCTTCCTGAGGGGTGGGGGGGGGACACACGGGTGACAACAGGCTCCCCAAATCTGAGGGGAGTGGTTGTGGGGGGTCACTGGGACACACCCCCTTCCCAGGTGTCCTCGAGAGTTTGGGGGTGCAGGGATAGGGCTGTGGCATCGGTGGGACCCCCCCACAAAAACCCTGCAGGGGATGGTGGGGACAGCAGGGACACAGTCTGTGGGGCAACTGGGGGGTGTGGGGGGGGTCACAGTGATGGGACCCCCCAAAGCTCCTGCAGGGGAAAGTAGGGATGTGGAGGAGGGGTTTGGGGGTCCCAGTGGGGGAACTAGGGGTGTAGGAGGAGGGGTGACATCACTGGCACCTCCCCCAGACCCCTGCAGGGGACAGTAGGGATGGAGGGGATCCCAAATGGGGAACTGAGGGTCTCTGGGGGGTTCAGGCGGAGTCCTCTCAATTTTGGGGGGGTCCTGGGGAGGTTTTGGTGGTCCTCAAAAAAACCCCACAATCCAAAAAAAAAAAAAAAAAAAAAAAAGTTAATTCTAAACAGTCACTCTCCCCATTTTTTTCCTTCAAATTTCTTTTAGTTTTTAACTCTCCATATGCTTATGTGAAAGCTGCTTTCAGCTGCTGACATACTACTACTGCACATGGAAGAACTTGCCAACATGTAACAGTTTCTGCTTACAAGACAGAACAGCCACTGCTTTGTTAGTGTAAAAACATACAGGAGGGAACCTCTATCTCCACGGGCTTCTATCACATGTAACACCACAGCTCTCGACTGATTTAAGGGGGCGTGTGCTGCCCTCTACTGGTACGGGAACATTCTTCACTACTCCACAACTATTTTGTTGCAGTAAGATGCAGAAAGAGCAAGTCTGAATGGCTACAGCGCAGTATCAAACGGCAAGAAAACCCCGTTTAGCCTGAAGACAGTAAAGGTCAGCTTGACAATGCCAGCTTCATCTACTCAACGGCACTACTTATTCGGCAACTTGTACAGGATGCAGAATACTTGTAGTGCAATCTTACATACAGGGCCATTTGATCCACACTTCTAGCCCAGAGGTCCTAGCAAAATTTTCACATACCTCTGGCTCTAACCAAGGGCAGTGACTGCGCTGCAGGAGAAGTAATTTCTAAAAGCTTCTGAAGTCAGCCTCTAGTAATAGGACTCAACGCCATTACTCCAGGAAAGATGCTGACAGCATTACTAAGAGAGAGCTCTTCAGACTCCTGCCCAAGTGAATTCTGGGCACAGGAAACATCAGCTACCCCAGTTTTGTCTTCACAAGTTTTTCTTTCATTATTGTTTAAAGAACCATTTCACATTATTCCGCATATGTTCATTAGCATCGTTCCTCCTCTCAAAGTCCTTCACCCATTTAAGATTTCCTTACCAACAAGTCTGATCTTTTAGTTCCGAAGAAAAATTGATCAACGTCAAGAAATTCCTAGGAAAGCCACCGGTTTGCAGTCCAGCTTAACATCTCCCCGTGTACCCACAGGAGATAAACAAAAGAGGAGCTGAAGACAATTTCTCTCCCATAGCTCCTCCCAACTGCTTTGAGGTAACGGTTACAATCAGAACAGGGAGATGCAGAAAATCCAGCAACTAGACCTCTTCAGGTTCTCGCCTCCTCACGGCTGTCAGGAGGTGAAGGCTCTCACTGCAGAGAAGCTTTACTAAAAGAGACACCTGCTCCTCAGCAACTGCTGCCAAATTGTAATTCTCAGCCAACTGTAATCTCTGACCTAGTTGAGCTAGTAACCTACATACGGAACTCCTCTCCCTCCTAACCCCTGGAATCACCCAACCCATCTGGAGAGGGGCAGTGCAGATCCTCCCGATTCCTCTAGACAGCCGGCTTCTCCGTTACAGACATGTAAAGCAGTTACCTGGAAAACAAACGCCTGCGCTCCTTTGGAGTCTTTTTAGATTCCATCCGTTCCAGAGCAGAATCATCTGTAAACTCATCAAGTCTGGACTTTTTCTTTTCCCTGTTAAAAGAAGTTTGACCTTTACTACAATTATAGCTTGACCTTTATATCAAAAAGACACCAAGAAACAACATGGCCAAGATGAGAAAATGCATACTGCTTGCAGATGCAAAGGTGGACGTGCTATTTAAGCAAAACCAGTTTAGAATTCCTACAGGTCTTAGGGAAACTTTCAGGATGACATTCGTCTTGTTTTAGTTTTGCACGTTCACCATCCACACCGAGAAAGTCTATTGGAGAAAACATTCTGTCAGTTTTGCTGATGCCAGATGCACTCGAGTGTAACTGCCGTCCGACAGGCCATCGAAACACAAGCACGAAAAACAGCCCAACTTCACTGAGTCAAACCCCCACTCTTAACTTTAAGTCTCGTTGTGCTCTGTCAAACTCCTGTGTCAGAAATCGCAGCAGGACCAGGGGAGCGACGGTCCTCGGCTCTGGTGAGGCCGCACCTCGAATACCGTGTTCAGTTTTGGGCCCCTCACTACAACACAGACACTGAGGGGCTGGAGTGCGTCCAGACAAGAGCAACGAAGGTGGTGAAGGGTCTAGAGAACAAGTCCTGTGAGGAGCGGCTGAGGGAACTGGGGGTGTTTAGCCTGGAGAAGAGGAGGCTGCGGGGAGACCTCATCACTCTCTACAACTCCCTGAAAGGACGTTGTAGCAAGGTGGGTGTTGGTCTCTTTTCCCAAGTAACAAGCGATAGGAGGAGAAGCAACGGCCTCAAGTGGCACCAGGAGAGGTTTACATCAGCTATTGGGCAACATTTCTCCACTGAAAGGGTTGTCAAGCATTGGAACAGGCTGCCCAAGGAGGTGGTTGAGTCACCATCCACGGGTACATGTGCCTAAGTTGAGAACAAGAAGTGCTCGCCACCATGCTCCTCCTTCATTCGCTTTCCTCCACTAAAACACGAGAATCACTGCATAAGGTGAAAGAAAACTTACCTTCTCTTCCCACATACCGCGGATTGACAGGGGGGAAGACTGAGGAAGTCCCGTGGCAGCCACCAGCGCAGCAGGACGGGTAAGAGCCACGAGTGCTGGTGGAGGTGCTGGTGGCTGCTGCTGCTGCCTCTGCTTACAGAGCCTCTGTGCGTAACCAGTTCCATTTTTGAAGTTGTTCACAGCCTAGAGGCAGAAAAACATTTACAAAGAGGTAACATGAACCTTCAGTAGCTCTAGGAACAAAAGCCTCCACAGAGTAAAATTACTTGTGTGTTATACTATCCATCCTAACATAAACCGACACACGGATATATTCAGTTTAGATATCAGGAAGAAATTCCTCCCTGTGAGGGTGGTGAGACACTGGCACAGGTTGCCCAGAGAAGCTGTGGCTGCCCCCTCCCTGGAAGGGTTCAAGGCCAGGTTGGACGGGCCTTTGGGCAACCTGGGCTAGTGGAACGTGTCCCCGCCCGTGGCAGGGGGGTTGGGACTGGATGGGCTTTAAGTTCCCTTCCAAGCCAAACCCTTCTGTGATATATGAACACATCCCACTAAACACTGACATTAAGGACTGGCAACTCAGAGTATCTGGATGTACAGTACTTCAGTGTTAACACTGAATTTGAAACTGAGGCAATCCTGTTAAACACAAGTGTGACCTGCATTTGCCAGCTTGTCTCTCAAGAGTTGTCAGCTTCTGTAACAACGGGTAACGTATTTGCAAAGTAAATTTAGCCTTATTCCATTTAGCCTCGTTGAAGGAGATGTAAAGAATTATTTTCTTCCCTTTCAGCTAATTGACTGACTAGACTTTTCTTACTAACAGTTTATCTAAAAGTCACTGCATTACCTGGCGTAGGCACTTGCTGGCAATTAAAGCACCAGGAGAAACATCTGCCTGATGACACGCTTGGGCATGTATGTTCCTCACATTCCAGTCATGCTGTTCTAATACCTGGGTATAATCAGAATCATCAAAACAGGTTTTAACAAACACGGGAGTAACACTTATATTCGTCACAATACCTGTTTCCACAGTAGGGAGTAACAAGTGCGCTGGTCATGATTTCTTCACAAATGAAACATAAGAGCTCCTCTGGAATAGGATTATCTGAGGAGGAGGAGGAGGAGGAAGAGGACAGCTCCTCGGGTGAAAAGGGAGGCTTTTCGTAAAGTTATCAACATACACGTGTATGATGGCTTCTTAGCATCAATATTTGGACACAGACATGCAAACTGTCCATCAACTGAATCCCAAAGTCTGTGGCTTAATTGCTGGGCAATTCCCCAAGGAAAAAATACCTATCAAAAGCCAACAGTAAGACAGAAATCTCTTTCCATTTCATACGGTAAAAAAATACAGTGACTCCTGAAAAAAGGAATAGATATTAGACAGGGAAAACCTGTACAATTGCAGGCCAAGCAACAAAACGTTTAGTGCTTTGATGACTTTTAAAATTTATTTCATCAGAATAGTTAGACAAACATGGAAACATTTGCAATAGCAACACTTGGGTCAGTTTAAAGTCTTGCTAACGCTGAAGTACAGGTCAGGAAAAACTAAGGATGTGGGGAGGGCACTGTAGGTCTTTTTATTTTCATACACATTTACATACATCTTTATACACATACATACATACACTCCACAACGCCAAACAGCTCTCCTAAGTATGTCTGCCAGTAAACTGAAATAGCAGGCAGCAAGGATCCACGTCCGTACTAAGACAGTCAGGCCCGTAGTAAACTAAGATCACTGCAACCAGTGCCATCTTAAAGAAGGAAAAAAAAACCCAAACCAACCCAAAAACCTGAAGGGAACCATCACTGTGCACGTCATAAGCATGACATGATTTTAACCTGACAACTACCCTGCTCTAAACTTTATGCATCGTTAACTTTTCCATATTTTTAAAGCCTAAGGTTATTATTTTCAATGACCTACTTGCAGCGGCAGCCTAAGGGGCGTTCTGGAGAACAGCACAGCGTCCACAACTTCCACAGCACAGCGCAGCATGATTAAGCACTAGATTTCTAGGGGAAGAAAAACAAAAAAGCACCAGCACTCGTTTACTCAACTGAAAAGCTTATTACCTGCACTTCCAAAGCAACAGGCGACAGGAATACCGAAGGCAAAGCAAACCACACCCATCTGCAATACTTTGTATTCTCCAATGAAGGTTAAAAATCTTTCCTTTCATATTACAAAGGATAAACAGGGTTCGGATGCACAGAAACTGTTTTTAGAGTGACGTCTGCAGACCTCTGAGCCACGAATTAAAACATCTTCCTAAAAGATAACAGTCTCCGAGCACTTCCTCTGGAGGGAGTGGGAAAAAAAAAAAAAAAACACAAACAACAAACCAGCAACAAACAAGCCAACCAAGAGAAGGAGGAAGCGAAGCAATACCAAGGTTTTTTTCCAGAGGTAACAAAATCCTGAGAAAACAAGATGTTTGTGCTATTAGCATAAAAATCCCAAAAGAAACAAAATAGTTCACCTTTCCCTTTGAAAAGCTGCCTTTGAGTCAAGATCTGCTCTTTTTCTCCCCCAAGCATGAAACGCCTGTTCAGCTTAAGACTGTTTTCAAAATACTAAGTGAAGTAGAATTAAGTGCACACACTGAAACACGTCGAGAAACTTATTAAAAAAACCCCAATACAATAGTACTACACTGGCTAGAAATCTTTTAAGTGTTCGGATGAAAAGGCGACTTAGTTTTAGGAAATAAAATGTTTGCAGCCAAAACCGACAGATGATGTTCCAGTCAAATGTAGGTTTAAAACTTTGGGGTTTTAATCGATGTATTAAAAATAGCTGGAGAAGGAAACGGGGACAGAAATGAAAAACCATTCAGGGGGTCAACTGTATAGATTGTCACCATGCAATCTCAACACGACAACTGCCCATCATCTATTCAGAACAAGCCAGCCCACAGTAGCACACTCCCTGGCAGAGGAAGGACCCTCTCCCCTCTCACAGGCTCGAGCAAGGAGTGCTCACAGTGTTTCGGGCTAAGGCCCAGCCAGCAGGAGGCAGCTTTTCTGTCAGACAGAGCAAGGCAAAAGGATCTCGTACAGCAACTTCCTTGCAGTCTCTTGCTCCCGAGCCCCTTCTTCAACTCCTCCTTCTTCTTCTGGTGACATGAAGGCAAAGCACGTCCTGGCCCTCTGAGCCCACGCTGCAGCCTGCTTCTCCCTAGAGCAACAGCAGGCACCTGGGATTCCCCTCCAAAGCCATTTACACACAGAAATCAGCTGAGCAGTGTATTGTGGAAGCATAAGCTGCAGTGGACATGACTTCGCATCAGTTATTTTTTTGTCCACCATGACAAAATAAAACCAGCAATTCCTTCCTTTATAGTAATTCTCCTCAATAGTTGCTCCCAATAGCTGTCACGCTTTTACATCACGGGAGAACAGATGCACTCAAAAGAACATTTACCCTAAAACGAGGACTCAGACCTACTCAAGCAGGCATGGGCAGCTCCCAGTTTCATTGAGAGTACACAGCAGCACTTGGTGGCGAAAGCAGAGTCACCGCGAACACCAATGAGAACTTTTAACACCAGCCTTTTTTTAGGGTTTGCTTTGCTTTGGTTTGGTTTTATCCCTCGAACGTGAACTAGGAAAGTCTATCTACCAAGCAAAAGGGAGCTGAACCAAAGGCTGCCGAGCATCCAACAGCTGCATCCACTTTGAAGAGCTTTACCAATTCTCCAGCACTCTACCCCCTGGTTTCTGGTGACACAGCCTGAAGCAGTGTTGAAACAAATGATCCAGATGCAATAAATAGCCCCATAAGAGTGCCTGCACGGCCTGATGGGGAATTGAAACTACATTCCTACCTTAGGACAGTTAAAACCAGGCTACACAAATCTTGATCTTGAAGAACAAGTAGATGCAAGACCTATGTTGTGTATCTCAGGAAAGCACACATGGGGCTAACAGCCCATTTCTACCTTTTCCACCTACAATCGATACAGGTAGTCACCACGTGTGTGACACTATATATATGTGTATACATATATACAGAGAGAGACAGAGATGGGGGAAAATTACTGAAGTGTTTTTATGCTCTTTGGAATACGCTATCTTTTATCGACACTAAATTTAAAAAGTGGGCAGGAGGGGCAAACTCTGCGATAGTTTCTCCCTGTAATAGTCATTTTAAAAGTGGTAAACGTTGTCCAAGAAGATGAAAAGTACTTGCCTTTCTGTGAGTCTCGGTCGGTAGCTTCCAGGGGTAACCGCTCGTTTTCCCGAGGTGAAGACACGGTTTTTGTTGGTTGGTGTTCGTGAGAGGGCTGAATCCTGTAACACTCTCCTAAACACACCCCAGGAGGGGAGGGGGAAAAAAAAACCAGCAAAGTTTACTATATTGGCAGCACTGCTGTTTAGGAAAGAGTGACTAAGTTTGGACTTACCAGATTTATAGCGTATTTCCTTTATTGCCCTTTCCTCTTCAATAGCTGCAGCAGTCTTAGGCACCCAGTTAGGAACATCTGTAGGAAATATTTTTCAAGGATTACTAGACAGCTATACAAAGACCTTCAGCAATTCTTAATAACCAACAACCACAAGGAATTTCACTTTGGTCACAGCCCTTCTTTTTTTCTGACTGCAACCTCTGCTTCTGGCCAGCAAATTGATTCCTTGCTATTAGGTATTTGCAAGCGCAATGGACTTGCAGTGACGACACATATTAAGAAGCAAATGTTTGTTGATCTAAACTGATTCAAAACCATCTTCAGTTACCCCCAAAAGGAAATCTTCTGATGAAACACGTCGCCAGGGAGTGCTTGTCACAAAACCTCTGCCCAAAGTTCCTCTCCTGCAGTGTCTGCCAGCAGAGCTGGCGAAGGGAGTGCTCCTTGGCTGTCTCAGGTAAGGATACTAAGATTAACAAAGCCCTACTTCTTGTATTGTTGAGGTTCCTGTGGCTTACTCAGACTGAAACCGAGTTAGGAAGCATGAACAGGCAGCCCTGCCAGCCAGCCTGAAGGGCAGGGGAAAGTGAGGAGCAGCTTGGGGCTGCCTCAGAACTAGCACAGCAGTTTGCGGAGTGCGCACGTGAGAGTAGGTCGCTCTCTCACTCTCCGGGAATGTGCAATCCATTCCTTCCCTGTGAATCTCGCATCTCTGACTGAGATAACATTCAACAGTTTAACTACATTTTAAAAAATTAAAAAATATCTCTATAAAAATAGATACACATAGACATTCAGTTTACGTGGAGAGTGTCGTATGGATTCTCTTTGCTAGGTTTAAGAATAACTTTCTGTAGTAAAATGACACTGCCTACAGAGTTTGGGAAACCAGCTGAAGAAATTATTTCCGTTGAAGTCACACCACTCTCTTTTGTGAACAAACCTGTGACTTCAGTGACGAGTGTGTAGAGCCCCTGTTCAAAAGTCTCTTTCCCAGAGAAGTACCTCCTAAACTTGTAATTTCACCCCCAAATTCTGAGAAATTCTGAAGAGTATTTGATGGCCATCTGAACCATGGATCGTATTTTCAGCTCTATTTAATGAAAAAGAGGTTTGTGAATTCTACCACTGTTGAAATATACAGCCAGGCATTTCACAGGAGGTAGAAAATGCTCCGGCGTGGGGTCCTCCCTGGGCTGCAGGAGGGCATCTGCTCCACCGCTGATGGCCATGGGCTGTGGGCACAGCCTGCCCTCTCCCCACGGGCTGAGGGGAGTCTCTGCCGCAGCGCACCTCCCCCTCGCCCTCCTCCTCCTCCTCCTTTAGCTGCTCTGACCTCGGTGTTTGCAGAGGTGTTTCCCTCACTCCCCTCCTCCTCCCAGGTTTCCCTTCTTCAGTATCTTAACCCAGAGGTGCAGCCACCGTCACTAATTGGCTCGGCCTTGGCCAGAGGCAGGCCTGACTTCTAGAAGCTTCTCACAGCAGCCACCCCTGTAGCCCCTCTCCCGCTACCAAACCCCGCCACACACAAACCCACCACCACAGCCTTCGCCCTGAGCACTCCCCTGAAGAGCCCGTAGCCAAGATCAAATCAGTCCCATATGCTGGTCTGGACTCACAGCTGACCTGCAGCCATTCTTTGTGCAAGGCCGGGGCGGCTCCGGCTTCACCTTCACCCGCCCCTTCGGCAGCTGAGGCCACAATGAGCTGGGGACAGCCATCCCCCACGGGCCTTCCCAGCCTCAGAGCCAAACCCCTCCTCCAGGCCCCAAGGACCTCGGTGGCCCTACAGCGGACGCCTCCCGTCCCCCCTGCGCAGCAGCCCAGAGGACGCCAGGCCCTCTCCTTCCATCTGCCCCTCTCTGCTCCTGTCGGCTCTGGGGACGCTGCCACTCGCAGCAGCCGAGTGGTTGGAGGGGGATGGAGACTCCCCGGCCCTGCCGGGACACTGTGGCCACTGGCCCGTTGAGGGGACCCCAGGCCTGGCCTGAGCAGGGGGCTGGAGCCCAGGGCACACCAGGGGAGCTGGAGGCCGTCCCGGTGCCCGAGGGGCAGCCCTGCTCTCTGGCAAGAAAATGGTGCCCGGCATGGGGCCTTCAGCGCCTCAGGGGACACCTGGGCCTCAGGGGCCTTCACCTGGGCCTCAGGGGCCAATCCCAGCAGCCACCGTTGGTGACGTCAGCAGCCGCCCATTACACAACCCCTGCGGCTGGCCCACAGCTCGCTGCGCAATCGAGCTTGTGGCAGCAGGTGTGATTTGTAGACGAGCCCACGGACAGTGCGGCGAGCAAAAAGAAGGTTCTTGGAACCAGGGAGGATGGCTCCCCAGCCCCAAAAACGCAAGAGGGCTGATGGGAGCCGCAGCAGCTCTGGCAGGTCAGTTGAACCCATGGAGGTTGACCTGCCACAGCGGGGCCATGAGCCCATGGAGGTGGATCCTCCTCGAGCGGAGGAGGAGCCCATGGAGGTGGATCCTCCTCAAGAAGAGGAGGAGCCCATGCAGGTGGATCCACCTCAAGAGGAGGAGGAGCCCATGCAGGTGGATCCACCTCGAGAGGAGGAGGAGCCCATGCAGGTGGATCCACCTCGAGAAGAGGAGGAGCCGATGGAGGTGGATCCATCTCCTGCGGGGCTGATGGGGCACTGCAGCACCATGCCTGGGTGCCCAAAGCGCCGCAGGGCCCGGGGGGGCTCTCAGCCGGCCTCCCAATAGCCCCCCCCCCCCCCCCCAACAAGTGGTGCTAGCCCCGAGGGGACCAGCCACTCCGACACCCGGTAAGCTCATCATGTCAAGCCGCAGATGAGCCCGGCTTTCCCACCCCCACCCCCTCCCCTCATAACGGGGGCCATCTCCTCTGCCCTGAGCCCAAAGAGGCGAGGAGAGGGGCTGCCATTTTCTGTCTGGCAGTGCCATAGTGCCGGGAGGAGTCCCTTGGAGCCTGTTGGAGCCCGCCGAGGACCACGGAGGACTGCCGCAGCCCCCTGAGGACCACCGAGGAACGTCAAGGACCACCGAGGACCACTGAGGACCACCAAGGACGCCCGAGGACCGCCGCAGAACCCCAAGGACCACTGAGGACCACCAAGGACCACCGAGGACCGCCAGAGACCACCGAGTACCACTGGAGGCTGTTGGACTCCCTTGGAGGCCATCAAGGTAACCGGGGCCTGGAGGTGGCATTTTTTCAGCCTGAGGATGAGGAAGCCCGTGGGGGGTGGCTGTTCTCACCCAGCTCTCGCCTCAGCTCCCCAACGGGTGCGTGAAGGGGAAGCCAGACCCGCCCCCGCAGTGCGCAGAGAAGAGCAGCAGAGCACCAAAGAAGGCAGATGCCTGTGCTGGTTCTGGCTGGGACAGGGTTCGTTTTCTTCCTAGGAGCTGGTCCAGTGCTGTACTTTGGATTTAGTACGAGAATGATGCTGATAACATGCTGGTGCTATAGTCGGTGCTAAGTAGTGCTCGTCCTAAGTCAAGGATTTTTCATTTTCCCAGGCTCTGCATGCGAGCGGGTGCACAGGAAGCTGGGAGGGCGCAGGGCTGCCAGGAGAGCTGACCCCAGCTGAGCACGGGGACGCTCCGTACCGTACGAGGTCACGCTCGGCACAGGAATCTGGGGGAGGGAGAAGAAACGGGGAGGACGGTCAAAGTGGTGACAGCACCATGGATGACCAGCTGGTGGCCCTTTCCTCTGCGGCGTTGCTCTCTTAAGTGCAGCCTGGTTCTTGCAGGTTGATCTCAAGCAAGGGCCTCCGACGGTCCCGTCGAGAAGCAAACGGGGACTTTGCCGCTCACCAGGTGAGTTTGGGAAAGAAAGGCCCCTCCTGCAAGCAGCTGGGCTGTGCTCCCTTGTCCCTTGAGTGTGCCTGTGCAGGTTGGGCAGCCTGAGAGAGGACGTCAGCCGGAGGAGGAAGGACAGCGCCTGCACCAGCCGCTGGACGTGGTTCTGCAGGGACACGCAGCCTCTGGTGCTGCCCACAGCTTGGAGGAGGAGAGGGCCAGGGCTGGGCCAGGCTGTCCCACGGACACGCCGGCTCTCCGGAGCCCCCGAGCCGGAGCTGTTGAGCCGGAGCCACGGTTCCAGCTGCCGGCTCCCTGCCTGTCCTGCCGCACCGCTCAGCAACGCGCTGCAGGCAGGGCAGGGCAGGGCAGGGCAGGCTCCGGGAGCGCTGGCCTGGCGGCATCCACTGACGAGCTCTTCTCTCTTTTCCTTTGCAGCAGGAGGGAGCAGCAGTAGCAACAGGAGGAAGAGGACGAGGAGGAGGAGGCGAAGGAGGAGGAGGAGGAGGAGGAGAAGGAGGAGGAGGAGGAGGAGGAGGAGGAGGAGGAGGAGGAGGAGGAGGAGGAGGAGGAGGGGGGCACGCTGCCCCGGCCCACCCAGGTCAGGAGGGAGCAGCAACAGCAGGAGATGGAGGAGAAGGAGGAGAAGGAGGAGGGGGAGGAGGGGGAGGAGGAGGAGGAGGAGGAGGAGGAGGAGGAGGATGGCACACTGCCCCGGCCCACCCAGGTCAACCAGCCTGGCCAGGGGGCCCCCAGCCGTCCCTCCACAGGCGCCGGAGGGGCAGTGAAAAGATGCAGGAAGGTGCAGCAGGTCAGGCAGCCCAGGTGTGTGCCCATAGCCAATGCCAGCAACGGCTCTCTCCTCTGGGCCGTAAGCAATTCCTCATAGACGGTGTTCCCCAGAGAGAGGGCAACGAAACCCTGCCTCTTCCTCCCGTCATGGATTCACCAGAGCTTTCTGACTCTGTCATTGCAGGTGCCGATTCATTCTCCCTGCATGAAACGCTGTGACTCCAGGGCCCCTGCAGTTGCTGTCTACAATAAAAAGATCTTTTCTCTCTTGCGACTGAGTCTGCCACAAGATATTCTGGAGTGGGGAGCTGTTGTTCTGCGATGAATCCTCAGGGAGCGGTGTAGGAGTCTGGGCCGCGCTGGAGGGAAGTTAGTGCAGGCAGAAGAATGCAAGCACGAAGACAAGGCCAGCAAAATAAGGCTGGCAAAAACACACAAGATAGCAGAGAAGTGAGAAACATCTGCGGTCAGCAAAAGCACACAAGTCTGAGCAGAACAGGGTATGAGATAAGGGAGTTTTTGGCAAGTTTGGGGCTTTACGTACTAATTGCAATTAACCAAGGCAAATGCTTGTAGAGGCGCATGAACAGCACGTGCAGACAACCTGTAGCCTACTAGAAGATAGATGAGCACGTGTACGGAACTTAGTAGAATATAAATGTAACAAGGATTGGGAAATAAACGGACGATCTGATCATCATATTGGTGTTGTGTCGTTCCTGTTCCCGCATGGAGAAGTAAGGGCCCCAGCAGAGCGGTTTGGGAGCATCCCTTGTCCCAGCACCCTTCTCAGTGGGTGTCAGGGCTGAGTCGAGTTGCTTTAGAAGGGAAACCCCAGCTCAGAGTCACGCGCGAGGGTGGAGGTTGGAAGGAGCAAGTGACAAGAACAGTGACAAGTTGGTAGCACTCAGAATCTAAACGTAGCCGCCCCCAGCCCCTCTGGCACCTGAGGATAAACTGGGACGCAAGGGGGGTTATTTTCTGCCAAATTACCCTGTAAGGTGACAGGTGTCAATGTTGAGGACACTCCAGGGATGGAGACGTCACCACAGACACCCTGGGGACACCCTGGTCCCCTCCCAGTTGGGGGGCATCAAAGTGGGGAGCACCCCAGGGATGGGGATGGCCCCAAGTGCCAGCTTGGGGTCCTCGAGGTCATGGGGTGTCAACGGGGGGGACACCCCGAGGATGGGGACATCACTAAGAGCCACCTTGGGGTCCCTCAAGATAATGAGGCATCAACGTGGGGGACGTCTCATGGATGGGAATGTCCCCAACAGCCACCTTGGTGTCCCCATGTCCCCTCCCATGCCCAGGGTGATGATTTGGGCACCTCCAGGAGACCCTGGGGGGTGTGTGTGGGGTGTCCCCATGGCCCCCCGGGGTGTCCCTGTGTCCCCCATCCTGGTCGATGCCATGGATGGACAAGTGGAGGCTGTTGGTGGCTTTCCTTGTCAGCCTGGTGTTGTCTCCTTCCTGAGGGGTGGGGGGGGGACACACGGGTGACAACAGGCTCCCCAAATCTGAGGGGAGTGGTTGTGGGGGGTCACTGGGACACACCCCCTTCCCAGGTGTCCTCGAGAGTTTGGGGGTGCAGGGATAGGGCTGTGGCATCGGTGGGACCCCCCCACAAAAACCCTGCAGGGGATGGTGGGGACAGCAGGGACACAGTCTGTGGGGCAACTGGGGGGTGTGGGGGGGGTCACAGTGATGGGACCCCCCAAAGCTCCTGCAGGGGAAAGTAGGGATGTGGAGGAGGGGTTTGGGGGTCCCAGTGGGGGAACTAGGGGTGTAGGAGGAGGGGTGACATCACTGGCACCTCCCCCAGACCCCTGCAGGGGACAGTAGGGATGGAGGGGATCCCAAATGGGGAACTGAGGGTCTCTGGGGGGTTCAGGCGGAGTCCTCTCAATTTTGGGGGGGTCCTGGGGAGGTTTTGGTGGTCCTCAAAAAAACCCCACAATCCAAAAAAAAAAAAAAAAAAAAAAAAGTTAATTCTAAACAGTCACTCTCCCCATTTTTTTCCTTCAAATTTCTTTTAGTTTTTAACTCTCCATATGCTTATGTGAAAGCTGCTTTCAGCTGCTGACATACTACTACTGCACATGGAAGAACTTGCCAACATGTAACAGTTTCTGCTTACAAGACAGAACAGCCACTGCTTTGTTAGTGTAAAAACATACAGGAGGGAACCTCTATCTCCACGGGCTTCTATCACATGTAACACCACAGCTCTCGACTGATTTAAGGGGGCGTGTGCTGCCCTCTACTGGTACGGGAACATTCTTCACTACTCCACAACTATTTTGTTGCAGTAAGATGCAGAAAGAGCAAGTCTGAATGGCTACAGCGCAGTATCAAACGGCAAGAAAACCCCGTTTAGCCTGAAGACAGTAAAGGTCAGCTTGACAATGCCAGCTTCATCTACTCAACGGCACTACTTATTCGGCAACTTGTACAGGATGCAGAATACTTGTAGTGCAATCTTACATACAGGGCCATTTGATCCACACTTCTAGCCCAGAGGTCCTAGCAAAATTTTCACATACCTCTGGCTCTAACCAAGGGCAGTGACTGCGCTGCAGGAGAAGTAATTTCTAAAAGCTTCTGAAGTCAGCCTCTAGTAATAGGACTCAACGCCATTACTCCAGGAAAGATGCTGACAGCATTACTAAGAGAGAGCTCTTCAGACTCCTGCCCAAGTGAATTCTGCGCACAGGAAACATCAGCTACCCCAGTTTTGTCTTCACAAGTTTTTCTTTCATTATTGTTTAAAGAACCATTTCACATTATTCCGCATATGTTCATTAGCATCGTTCCTCCTCTCAAAGTCCTTCACCCATTTAAGATTTCCTTACCAACAAGTCTGATCTTTTAGTTCCGAAGAAAAATTGATCAACGTCAAGAAATTCCTAGGAAAGCCACCGGTTTGCAGTCCAGCTTAACATCTCCCCGTGTACCCACAGGAGATAAACAAAAGAGGAGCTGAAGACAATTTCTCTCCCATAGCTCCTCCCAACTGCTTTGAGGTAACGGTTACAATCAGAACAGGGAGATGCAGAAAATCCAGCAACTAGACCTCTTCAGGTTCTCGCCTCCTCACGGCTGTCAGGAGGTGAAGGCTCTCACTGCAGAGAAGCTTTACTAAAAGAGACACCTGCTCCTCAGCAACTGCTGCCAAATTGTAATTCTCAGCCAACTGTAATCTCTGACCTAGTTGAGCTAGTAACCTACATACGGAACTCCTCTCCCTCCTAACCCCTGGAATCACCCAACCCATCTGGAGAGGGGCAGTGCAGATCCTCCCGATTCCTCTAGACAGCCGGCTTCTCCGTTACAGACATGTAAAGCAGTTACCTGGAAAACAAACGCCTGCGCTCCTTTGGAGTCTTTTTAGATTCCATCCGTTCCAGAGCAGAATCATCTGTAAACTCATCAAGTCTGGACTTTTTCTTTTCCCTGTTAAAAGAAGTTTGACCTTTACTACAATTATAGCTTGACCTTTATATCAAAAAGACACCAAGAAACAACATGGCCAAGATGAGAAAATGCATACTGCTTGCAGATGCAAAGGTGGACGTGCTATTTAAGCAAAACCAGTTTAGAATTCCTACAGGTCTTAGGGAAACTTTCAGGATGACATTCGTCTTGTTTTAGTTTTGCACGTTCACCATCCACACCGAGAAAGTCTATTGGAGAAAACATTCTGTCAGTTTTGCTGATGCCAGATGCACTCGAGTGTAACTGCCGTCCGACAGGCCATCGAAACACAAGCACGAAAAACAGCCCAACTTCACTGAGTCAAACCCCCACTCTTAACTTTAAGTCTCGTTGTGCTCTGTCAAACTCCTGTGTCAGAAATCGCAGCAGGACCAGGGGAGCGACGGTCCTCGGCTCTGGTGAGGCCGCACCTCGAATACCGTGTTCAGTTTTGGGCCCCTCACTACAACACAGACACTGAGGGGCTGGAGTGCGTCCAGACAAGAGCAACGAAGGTGGTGAAGGGTCTAGAGAACAAGTCCTGTGAGGAGCGGTTGAGGGAACTGGGGGTGTTTAGCCTGGAGAAGAGGAGGCTGCGGGGAGACCTCATCACTCTCTACAACTCCCTGAAAGGACGTTGTAGCAAGGTGGGTGTTGGTCTCTTTTCCCAAGTAACAAGCGATAGGAGGAGAAGCAACGGCCTCAAGTGGCACCAGGAGAGGTTTACATCAGCTATTGGGCAACATTTCTCCACTGAAAGGGTTGTCAAGCATTGGAACAGGCTGCCCAAGGAGGTGGTTGAGTCACCATCCACGGGTACATGTGCCTAAGTTGAGAACAAGAAGTGCTCGCCACCATGCTCCTCCTTCATTCGCTTTCCTCCACTAAAACACGAGAATCACTGCATAAGGTGAAAGAAAACTTACCTTCTCTTCCCACATACCGCGGATTGACAGGGGGGAAGACTGAGGAAGTCCCGTGGCAGCCACCAGCGCAGCAGGACGGGTAAGAGCCACGAGTGCTGGTGGAGGTGCTGGTGGCTGCTGCTGCTGCCTCTGCTTACAGAGCCTCTGTGCGTAACCAGTTCCATTTTTGAAGTTGTTCACAGCCTAGAGGCAGAAAAACATTTACAAAGAGGTAACATGAACCTTCAGTAGCTCTAGGAACAAAAGCCTCCACAGAGTAAAATTACTTGTGTGTTATACTATCCATCCTAACATAAACCGACACACGGATATATTCAGTTTAGATATCAGGAAGAAATTCCTCCCTGTGAGGGTGGTGAGACACTGGCACAGGTTGCCCAGAGAAGCTGTGGCTGCCCCCTCCCTGGAAGGGTTCAAGGCCAGGTTGGACGGGCCTTTGGGCAACCTGGGCTAGTGGAACGTGTCCCCGCCCGTGGCAGGGGGGTTGGGACTGGATGGGCTTTAAGTTCCCTTCCAAGCCAAACCCTTCTGTGATATATGAACACATCCCACTAAACACTGACATTAAGGACTGGCAACTCAGAGTATCTGGATGTACAGTACTTCAGTGTTAACACTGAATTTGAAACTGAGGCAATCCTGTTAAACACAAGTGTGACCTGCATTTGCCAGCTTGTCTCTCAAGAGTTGTCAGCTTCTGTAACAACGGGTAACGTATTTGCAAAGTAAATTTAGCCTTATTCCATTTAGCCTCGTTGAAGGAGATGTAAAGAATTATTTTCTTCCCTTTCAGCTAATTGACTGACTAGACTTTTCTTACTAACAGTTTATCTAAAAGTCACTGCATTACCTGGCGTAGGCACTTGCTGGCAATTAAAGCACCAGGAGAAACATCTGCCTGATGACACGCTTGGGCATGTATGTTCCTCACATTCCAGTCATGCTGTTCTAATACCTGGGTATAATCAGAATCATCAAAACAGGTTTTAACAAACACGGGAGTAACACTTATATTCGTCACAATACCTGTTTCCACAGTAGGGAGTAACAAGTGCGCTGGTCATGATTTCTTCACAAATGAAACATAAGAGCTCCTCTGGAATAGGATTATCTGAGGAGGAGGAGGAGGAGGAAGAGGACAGCTCCTCGGGTGAAAAGGGAGGCTTTTCGTAAAGTTATCAACATACACGTGTATGATGGCTTCTTAGCATCAATATTTGGACACAGACATGCAAACTGTCCATCAACTGAATCCCAAAGTCTGTGGCTTAATTGCTGGGCAATTCCCCAAGGAAAAAATACCTATCAAAAGCCAACAGTAAGACAGAAATCTCTTTCCATTTCATACGGTAAAAAAATACAGTGACTCCTGAAAAAAGGAATAGATATTAGACAGGGAAAACCTGTACAATTGCAGGCCAAGCAACAAAACGTTTAGTGCTTTGATGACTTTTAAAATTTATTTCATCAGAATAGTTAGACAAACATGGAAACATTTGCAATAGCAACACTTGGGTCAGTTTAAAGTCTTGCTAACGCTGAAGTACAGGTCAGGAAAAACTAAGGATGTGGGGAGGGCACTGTAGGTCTTTTTATTTTCATACACATTTACATACATCTTTATACACATACATACATACACTCCACAACGCCAAACAGCTCTCCTAAGTATGTCTGCCAGTAAACTGAAATAGCAGGCAGCAAGGATCCACGTCCGTACTAAGACAGTCAGGCCCGTAGTAAACTAAGATCACTGCAACCAGTGCCATCTTAAAGAAGGAAAAAAAAACCCAAACCAACCCAAAAACCTGAAGGGAACCATCACTGTGCACGTCATAAGCATGACATGATTTTAACCTGACAACTACCCTGCTCTAAACTTTATGCATCGTTAACTTTTCCATATTTTTAAAGCCTAAGGTTATTATTTTCAATGACCTACTTGCAGCGGCAGCCTAAGGGGCGTTCTGGAGAACAGCACAGCGTCCACAACTTCCACAGCACAGCGCAGCATGATTAAGCACTAGATTTCTAGGGGAAGAAAAACAAAAAAGCACCAGCACTCGTTTACTCAACTGAAAAGCTTATTACCTGCACTTCCAAAGCAACAGGCGACAGGAATACCGAAGGCAAAGCAAACCACACCCATCTGCAATACTTTGTATTCTCCAATGAAGGTTAAAAATCTTTCCTTTCATATTACAAAGGATAAACAGGGTTCGGATGCACAGAAACTGTTTTTAGAGTGACGTCTGCAGACCTCTGAGCCACGAATTAAAACATCTTCCTAAAAGATAACAGTCTCCGAGCACTTCCTCTGGAGGGAGTGGGAAAAAAAAAAAAAAAACACAAACAACAAACCAGCAACAAACAAGCCAACCAAGAGAAGGAGGAAGCGAAGCAATACCAAGGTTTTTTTCCAGAGGTAACAAAATCCTGAGAAAACAAGATGTTTGTGCTATTAGCATAAAAATCCCAAAAGAAACAAAATAGTTCACCTTTCCCTTTGAAAAGCTGCCTTTGAGTCAAGATCTGCTCTTTTTCTCCCCCAAGCATGAAACGCCTGTTCAGCTTAAGACTGTTTTCAAAATACTAAGTGAAGTAGAATTAAGTGCACACACTGAAACACGTCGAGAAACTTATTAAAAAAACCCCAATACAATAGTACTACACTGGCTAGAAATCTTTTAAGTGTTCGGATGAAAAGGCGACTTAGTTTTAGGAAATAAAATGTTTGCAGCCAAAACCGACAGATGATGTTCCAGTCAAATGTAGGTTTAAAACTTTGGGGTTTTAATCGATGTATTAAAAATAGCTGGAGAAGGAAACGGGGACAGAAATGAAAAACCATTCAGGGGGTCAACTGTATAGATTGTCACCATGCAATCTCAACACGACAACTGCCCATCATCTATTCAGAACAAGCCAGCCCACAGTAGCACACTCCCTGGCAGAGGAAGGACCCTCTCCCCTCTCACAGGCTCGAGCAAGGAGTGCTCACAGTGTTTCGGGCTAAGGCCCAGCCAGCAGGAGGCAGCTTTTCTGTCAGACAGAGCAAGGCAAAAGGATCTCGTACAGCAACTTCCTTGCAGTCTCTTGCTCCCGAGCCCCTTCTTCAACTCCTCCTTCTTCTTCTGGTGACATGAAGGCAAAGCACGTCCTGGCCCTCTGAGCCCACGCTGCAGCCTGCTTCTCCCTAGAGCAACAGCAGGCACCTGGGATTCCCCTCCAAAGCCATTTACACACAGAAATCAGCTGAGCAGTGTATTGTGGAAGCATAAGCTGCAGTGGACATGACTTCGCATCAGTTATTTTTTTGTCCACCATGACAAAATAAAACCAGCAATTCCTTCCTTTATAGTAATTCTCCTCAATAGTTGCTCCCAATAGCTGTCACGCTTTTACATCACGGGAGAACAGATGCACTCAAAAGAACATTTACCCTAAAACGAGGACTCAGACCTACTCAAGCAGGCATGGGCAGCTCCCAGTTTCATTGAGAGTACACAGCAGCACTTGGTGGCGAAAGCAGAGTCACCGCGAACACCAATGAGAACTTTTAACACCAGCCTTTTTTTAGGGTTTGCTTTGCTTTGGTTTGGTTTTATCCCTCGAACGTGAACTAGGAAAGTCTATCTACCAAGCAAAAGGGAGCTGAACCAAAGGCTGCCGAGCATCCAACAGCTGCATCCACTTTGAAGAGCTTTACCAATTCTCCAGCACTCTACCCCCTGGTTTCTGGTGACACAGCCTGAAGCAGTGTTGAAACAAATGATCCAGATGCAATAAATAGCCCCATAAGAGTGCCTGCACGGCCTGATGGGGAATTGAAACTACATTCCTACCTTAGGACAGTTAAAACCAGGCTACACAAATCTTGATCTTGAAGAACAAGTAGATGCAAGACCTATGTTGTGTATCTCAGGAAAGCACACATGGGGCTAACAGCCCATTTCTACCTTTTCCACCTACAATCGATACAGGTAGTCACCACGTGTGTGACACTATATATATGTGTATACATATATACAGAGAGAGACAGAGATGGGGGAAAATTACTGAAGTGTTTTTATGCTCTTTGGAATACGCTATCTTTTATCGACACTAAATTTAAAAAGTGGGCAGGAGGGGCAAACTCTGCGATAGTTTCTCCCTGTAATAGTCATTTTAAAAGTGGTAAACGTTGTCCAAGAAGATGAAAAGTACTTGCCTTTCTGTGAGTCTCGGTCGGTAGCTTCCAGGGGTAACCGCTCGTTTTCCCGAGGTGAAGACACGGTTTTTGTTGGTTGGTGTTCGTGAGAGGGCTGAATCCTGTAACACTCTCCTAAACACACCCCAGGAGGGGAGGGGGAAAAAAAAACCAGCAAAGTTTACTATATTGGCAGCACTGCTGTTTAGGAAAGAGTGACTAAGTTTGGACTTACCAGATTTATAGCGTATTTCCTTTATTGCCCTTTCCTCTTCAATAGCTGCAGCAGTCTTAGGCACCCAGTTAGGAACATCTGTAGGAAATATTTTTCAAGGATTACTAGACAGCTATACAAAGACCTTCAGCAATTCTTAATAACCAACCACCACAAGGAATTTCACTTTGGTCACAGCCCTTCTTTTTTTCTGACTGCAACCTCTGCTTCTGGCCAGCAAATTGATTCCTTGCTATTAGGTATTTGCAAGCGCAATGGACTTGCAGTGACGACACATATTAAGAAGCAAATGTTTGTTGATCTAAACTGATTCAAAACCATCTTCAGTTACCCCCAAAAGGAAATCTTCTGATGAAACATGTCGCCAGGGAGTGCTTGTCACAAAACCTCTGCCCAAAGTTCCTCTCCTGCAGTGTCTGCCAGCAGAGCTGGCGAAGGGAGTGCTCCTTGGCTGTCTCAGGTAAGGATACTAAGATTAACAAAGCCCTACTTCTTGTATTGTTGAGGTTCCTGTGGCTTACTCAGACTGAAACCGAGTTAGGAAGCATGAACAGGCAGCCCTGCCAGCCAGCCTGAAGGGCAGGGGAAAGTGAGGAGCAGCTTGGGGCTGCCTCAGAACTAGCACAGCAGTTTGCGGAGTGCGCACGTGAGAGTAGGTCGCTCTCTCACTCTCCGGGAATGTGCAATCCATTCCTTCCCTGTGAATCTCGCATCTCTGACTGAGATAACATTCAACAGTTTAACTACATTTTAAAAAATTAAAAAATATCTCTATAAAAATAGATACACATAGACATTCAGTTTACGTGGAGAGTGTCGTATGGATTCTCTTTGCTAGGTTTAAGAATAACTTTCTGTAGTAAAATGACACTGCCTACAGAGTTTGGGAAACCAGCTGAAGAAATTATTTCCGTTGAAGTCACACCACTCTCTTTTGTGAACAAACCTGTGACTTCAGTGACGAGTGTGTAGAGCCCCTGTTCAAAAGTCTCTTTCCCAGAGAAGTACCTCCTAAACTTGTAATTTCACCCCCAAATTCTGAGAAATTCTGAAGAGTATTTGATGGCCATCTGAACCATGGATCGTATTTTCAGCTCTATTTAATGAAAAAGAGGTTTGTGAATTCTACCACTGTTGAAATATACAGCCAGGCATTTCACAGGAGGTAGAAAATGCTCCGGCGTGGGGTCCTCCCTGGGCTGCAGGAGGGCATCTGCTCCACCGCTGATGGCCATGGGCTGTGGGCACAGCCTGCCCTCTCCCCACGGGCTGAGGGGAGTCTCTGCCGCAGCGCACCTCCCCCTCGCCCTCCTCCTCCTCCTCCTTTAGCTGCTCTGACCTCGGTGTTTGCAGAGGTGTTTCCCTCACTCCCCTCCTCCTCCCAGGTTTCCCTTCTTCAGTATCTTAACCCAGAGGCGCAGCCACCGTCACTAATTGGCTCGGCCTTGGCCAGAGGCAGGCCTGACTTCTAGAAGCTTCTCACAGCAGCCACCCCTGTAGCCCCTCTCCCGCTACCAAACCCCGCCACACACAAACCCACCACCACAGCCTTCGCCCTGAGCACTCCCCTGAAGAGCCCGTAGCCAAGATCAAATCAGTCCCATATGCTGGTCTGGACTCACAGCTGACCTGCAGCCATTCTTTGTGCAAGGCCGGGGCGGCTCCGGCTTCACCTTCACCCGCCCCTTCGGCAGCTGAGGCCACAATGAGCTGGGGACAGCCATCCCCCACGGGCCTTCCCAGCCTCAGAGCCAAACCCCTCCTCCAGGCCCCAAGGACCTCGGTGGCCCTACAGCGGACGCCTCCCGTCCCCCCTGCGCAGCAGCCCAGAGGACGCCAGGCCCTCTCCTTCCATCTGCCCCTCTCTGCTCCTGTCGGCTCTGGGGACGCTGCCACTCGCAGCAGCCGAGTGGTTGGAGGGGGATGGAGACTCCCCGGCCCTGCCGGGACACTGTGGCCACTGGCCCGTTGAGGGGACCCCAGGCCTGGCCTGAGCAGGGGGCTGGAGCCCAGGGCACACCAGGGGAGCTGGAGGCCGTCCCGGTGCCCGAGGGGCAGCCCTGCTCTCTGGCAAGAAAATGGTGCCCGGCACGGGGCCTTCAGCGCCTCAGGGGACACCTGGGCCTCAGGGGCCTTCACCTGGGCCTCAGGGGCCAATCCCAGCAGCCACCGTTGGTGACGTCAGCAGCCGCCCATTACACAACCCCTGCGGCTGGCCCACAGCTCGCTGCGCAATCGAGCTTGTGGCAGCAGGTGTGATTTGTAGACGAGCCCACGGACAGTGCGGCGAGCAAAAAGAAGGTTCTTGGAACCAGGGAGGATGGCTCCCCAGCCCCAAAAACGCAAGAGGGCTGATGGGAGCCGCAGCAGCTCTGGCAGGTCAGTTGAACCCATGGAGGTTGACCTGCCACAGCGGGGCCATGAGCCCATGGAGGTGGATCCTCCTCGAGCGGAGGAGGAGCCCATGGAGGTGGATCCTCCTCAAGAAGAGGAGGAGCCCATGCAGGTGGATCCACCTCGAGAGGAGGAGGAGCCCATGCAGGTGGATCCACCTCGAGAGGAGGAGGAGCCCATGCAGGTGGATCCACCTCGAGAAGAGGAGGAGCCGATGGAGGTGGATCCATCTCCTGCGGGGCTGATGGGGCACTGCAGCACCATGCCTGGGTGCCCAAAGCGCCGCAGGGCCCGGGGGGGCTCTCAGCCGGCCTCCCAATAGCCCCCCCCCCCCCCCAACAAGTGGTGCTAGCCCCGAGGGGACCAGCCACTCCGACACCCGGTAAGCTCATCATGTCAAGCCGCAGATGAGCCTGGCTTTCCCACCCCCACCCCCTCCCCTCATAACGGGGGCCATCTCCTCTGCCCTGAGCCCAAAGAGGCGAGGAGAGGGGCTGCCATTTTCTGTCTGGCAGTGCCATAGTGCCGGGAGGAGTCCCTTGGAGCCTGTTGGAGCCCGCCGAGGACCACGGAGGACTGCCGCAGCCCCCTGAGGACCACCGAGGAACGTCAAGGACCACCGAGGACCACTGAGGACCACCGAGGACGCCCGAGGACCGCCGCAGAACCCCAAGGACCACTGAGGACCACCAAGGACCACCGAGGACCGCCAGAGACCACCGAGTACCACTGGAGGCTGTTGGACTCCCTTGGAGGCCATCAAGGTAACCGGGGCCTGGAGGTGGCATTTTTTCAGCCTGAGGATGAGGAAGCCCGTGGGGGGTGGCTGTTCTCACCCAGCTCTCGCCTCAGCTCCCCAACGGGTGCGTGAAGGGGAAGCCAGACCCGCCCCCGCAGTGCGCAGAGAAGAGCAGCAGAGCACCAAAGAAGGCAGATGCCTGTGCTGGTTCTGGCTGGGACAGGGTTCGTTTTCTTCCTAGGAGCTGGTCCAGTGCTGTACTTTGGATTTAGTACGAGAATGATGCTGATAACATGCTGGTGCTATAGTCGGTGCTAAGTAGTGCTCGTCCTAAGTCAAGGATTTTTCATTTTCCCAGGCTCTGCATGCGAGCGGGTGCACAGGAAGCTGGGAGGGCGCAGGGCTGCCAGGAGAGCTGACCCCAGCTGAGCACGGGGACGCTCCGTACCGTACGAGGTCACGCTCGGCACAGGAATCTGGGGGAGGGAGAAGAAACGGGGAGGACGGTCAAAGTGGTGACAGCACCATGGATGACCAGCTGGTGGCCCTTTCCTCTGCGGCGTTGCTCTCTTAAGTGCAGCCTGGTTCTTGCAGGTTGATCTCAAGCAAGGGCCTCCGACGGTCCCGTCGAGAAGCAAACGGGGACTTTGCCGCTCACCAGGTGAGTTTGGGAAAGAAAGGCCCCTCCTGCAAGCAGCTGGGCTGTGCTCCCTTGTCCCTTGAGTGTGCCTGTGCAGGTTGGGCAGCCTGAGAGAGGACGTCAGCCGGAGGAGGAAGGACAGCGCCTGCACCAGCCGCTGGACGTGGTTCTGCAGGGACACGCAGCCTCTGGTGCTGCCCACAGCTTGGAGGAGGAGAGGGCCAGGGCTGGGCCAGGCTGTCCCACGGACACGCCGGCTCTCCGGAGCCCCCGAGCCGGAGCTGTTGAGCCGGAGCCACGGTTCCAGCTGCCGGCTCCCTGCCTGTCCTGCCGCACCGCTCAGCAACGCGCTGCAGGCAGGGCAGGGCAGGGCAGGGCAGGCTCCGGGAGCGCTGGCCTGGCGGCATCCACTGACGAGCTCTTCTCTCTTTTCCTTTGCAGCAGGAGGGAGCAGCAGTAGCAACAGGAGGAAGAGGACGAGGAGGAGGAGGCGAAGGAGGAGGAGGAGGAGGAGGAGAAGGAGGAGGAGGAGGAGGAGGAGGAGGAGGAGGAGGAGGAGGAGGAGGAGGAGGGGGGCACGCTGCCCCGGCCCACCCAGGTCAGGAGGGAGCAGCAACAGCAGGAGATGGAGGAGAAGGAGGAGAAGGAGGAGGGGGAGGAGGGGGAGGAGGAGGAGGAGGAGGAGGAGGAGGAGGAGGATGGCACACTGCCCCGGCCCACCCAGGTCAACCAGCCTGGCCAGGGGGCCCCCAGCCGTCCCTCCACAGGCGCCGGAGGGGCAGTGAAAAGATGCAGGAAGGTGCAGCAGGTCAGGCAGCCCAGGTGTGTGCCCATAGCCAATGCCAGCAACGGCTCTCTCCTCTGGGCCGTAAGCAATTCCTCATAGACGGTGTTCCCCAGAGAGAGGGCAACGAAACCCTGCCTCTTCCTCCCGTCATGGATTCACCAGAGCTTTCTGACTCTGTCATTGCAGGTGCCGATTCATTCTCCCTGCATGAAACGCTGTGACTCCAGGGCCCCTGCAGTTGCTGTCTACAATAAAAAGATCTTTTCTCTCTTGCGACTGAGTCTGCCACAAGATATTCTGGAGTGGGGAGCTGTTGTTCTGCGATGAATCCTCAGGGAGCGGTGTAGGAGTCTGGGCCGCGCTGGAGGGAAGTTAGTGCAGGCAGAAGAATGCAAGCACGAAGACAAGGCCAGCAAAATAAGGCTGGCAAAAACACACAAGATAGCAGAGAAGTGAGAAACATCTGCGGTCAGCAAAAGCACACAAGTCTGAGCAGAACAGGGTATGAGATAAGGGAGTTTTTGGCAAGTTTGGGGCTTTACGTACTAATTGCAATTAACCAAGGCAAATGCTTGTAGAGGCGCATGAACAGCACGTGCAGACAACCTGTAGCCTACTAGAAGATAGATGAGCACGTGTACGGAACTTAGTAGAATATAAATGTAACAAGGATTGGGAAATAAACGGACGATCTGATCATCATATTGGTGTTGTGTCGTTCCTGTTCCCGCATGGAGAAGTAAGGGCCCCAGCAGAGCGGTTTGGGAGCATCCCTTGTCCCAGCACCCTTCTCAGTGGGTGTCAGGGCTGAGTCGAGTTGCTTTAGAAGGGAAACCCCAGCTCAGAGTCACGCGCGAGGGTGGAGGTTGGAAGGAGCAAGTGACAAGAACAGTGACAAGTTGGTAGCACTCAGAATCTAAACGTAGCCGCCCCCAGCCCCTCTGGCACCTGAGGATAAACTGGGACGCAAGGGGGGTTATTTTCTGCCAAATTACCCTGTAAGGTGACAGGTGTCAATGTTGAGGACACTCCAGGGATGGAGACGTCACCACAGACACCCTGGGGACACCCTGGTCCCCTCCCAGTTGGGGGGCATCAAAGTGGGGAGCACCCCAGGGATGGGGATGGCCCCAAGTGCCAGCTTGGGGTCCTCGAGGTCATGGGGTGTCAACGGGGGGGACACCCCGAGGATGGGGACATCACTAAGAGCCACCTTGGGGTCCCTCAAGATAATGAGGCATCAACGTGGGGGACGTCTCATGGATGGGAATGTCCCCAACAGCCACCTTGGTGTCCCCATGTCCCCTCCCATGCCCAGGGTGATGATTTGGGCACCTCCAGGAGACCCTGGGGGGTGTGTGGGGGGTGTCCCCATGGCCCCCCGGGGTGTCCCTGTGTCCCCCATCCTGGTCGATGCCATGGATGGACAAGTGGAGGCTGTTGGTGGCTTTCCTTGTCAGCCTGGTGTTGTCTCCTTCCTGAGGGGTGGGGGGGGGACACACGGGTGACAACAGGCTCCCCAAATCTGAGGGGAGTGGTTGTGGGGGGTCACTGGGACACACCCCCTTCCCAGGTGTCCTCGAGAGTTTGGGGGTGCAGGGATAGGGCTGTGGCATCGGTGGGACCCCCCCACAAAAACCCTGCAGGGGATGGTGGGGACAGCAGGGACACAGTCTGTGGGGCAACTGGGGGGTGTGGGGGGGGTCACAGTGATGGGACCCCCCAAAGCTCCTGCAGGGGAAAGTAGGGATGTGGAGGAGGGGTTTGGGGGTCCCAGTGGGGGAACTAGGGGTGTAGGAGGAGGGGTGACATCACTGGCACCTCCCCCAGACCCCTGCAGGGGACAGTAGGGATGGAGGGGATCCCAAATGGGGAACTGAGGGTCTCTGGGGGGTTCAGGCGGAGTCCTCTCAATTTTGGGGGGGTCCTGGGGAGGTTTTGGTGGTCCTCAAAAAAACCCCACAATCCAAAAAAAAAAAAAAAAAAAAAAAAGTTAATTCTAAACAGTCACTCTCCCCATTTTTTTCCTTCAAATTTCTTTTAGTTTTTAACTCTCCATATGCTTATGTGAAAGCTGCTTTCAGCTGCTGACATACTACTACTGCACATGGAAGAACTTGCCAACATGTAACAGTTTCTGCTTACAAGACAGAACAGCCACTGCTTTGTTAGTGTAAAAACATACAGGAGGGAACCTCTATCTCCACGGGCTTCTATCACATGTAACACCACAGCTCTCGACTGATTTAAGGGGGCGTGTGCTGCCCTCTACTGGTACGGGAACATTCTTCACTACTCCACAACTATTTTGTTGCAGTAAGATGCAGAAAGAGCAAGTCTGAATGGCTACAGCGCAGTATCAAACGGCAAGAAAACCCCGTTTAGCCTGAAGACAGTAAAGGTCAGCTTGACAATGCCAGCTTCATCTACTCAACGGCACTACTTATTCGGCAACTTGTACAGGATGCAGAATACTTGTAGTGCAATCTTACATACAGGGCCATTTGATCCACACTTCTAGCCCAGAGGTCCTAGCAAAATTTTCACATACCTCTGGCTCTAACCAAGGGCAGTGACTGCGCTGCAGGAGAAGTAATTTCTAAAAGCTTCTGAAGTCAGCCTCTAGTAATAGGACTCAACGCCATTACTCCAGGAAAGATGCTGACAGCATTACTAAGAGAGAGCTCTTCAGACTCCTGCCCAAGTGAATTCTGCGCACAGGAAACATCAGCTACCCCAGTTTTGTCTTCACAAGTTTTTCTTTCATTATTGTTTAAAGAACCATTTCACATTATTCCGCATATGTTCATTAGCATCGTTCCTCCTCTCAAAGTCCTTCACCCATTTAAGATTTCCTTACCAACAAGTCTGATCTTTTAGTTCCGAAGAAAAATTGATCAACGTCAAGAAATTCCTAGGAAAGCCACCGGTTTGCAGTCCAGCTTAACATCTCCCCGTGTACCCACAGGAGATAAACAAAAGAGGAGCTGAAGACAATTTCTCTCCCATAGCTCCTCCCAACTGCTTTGAGGTAACGGTTACAATCAGAACAGGGAGATGCAGAAAATCCAGCAACTAGACCTCTTCAGGTTCTCGCCTCCTCACGGCTGTCAGGAGGTGAAGGCTCTCACTGCAGAGAAGCTTCACTAAAAGAGACACCTGCTCCTCAGCAACTGCTGCCAAATTGTAATTCTCAGCCAACTGTAATCTCTGACCTAGTTGAGCTAGTAACCTACATACGGAACTCCTCTCCCTCCTAACCCCTGGAATCACCCAACCCATCTGGAGAGGGGCAGTGCAGATCCTCCCGATTCCTCTAGACAGCCGGCTTCTCCGTTACAGACATGTAAAGCAGTTACCTGGAAAACAAACGCCTGCGCTCCTTTGGAGTCTTTTTAGATTCCATCCGTTCCAGAGCAGAATCATCTGTAAACTCATCAAGTCTGGACTTTTTCTTTTCCCTGTTAAAAGAAGTTTGACCTTTACTACAATTATAGCTTGACCTTTATATCAAAAAGACACCAAGAAACAACATGGCCAAGATGAGAAAATGCATACTGCTTGCAGATGCAAAGGTGGACGTGCTATTTAAGCAAAACCAGTTTAGAATTCCTACAGGTCTTAGGGAAACTTTCAGGATGACATTCGTCTTGTTTTAGTTTTGCACGTTCACCATCCACACCGAGAAAGTCTATTGGAGAAAACATTCTGTCAGTTTTGCTGATGCCAGATGCACTCGAGTGTAACTGCCGTCCGACAGGCCATCGAAACACAAGCACGAAAAACAGCCCAACTTCACTGAGTCAAACCCCCACTCTTAACTTTAAGTCTCGTTGTGCTCTGTCAAACTCCTGTGTCAGAAATCGCAGCAGGACCAGGGGAGCGACGGTCCTCGGCTCTGGTGAGGCCGCACCTCGAATACCGTGTTCAGTTTTGGGCCCCTCACTACAACACAGACACTGAGGGGCTGGAGTGCGTCCAGACAAGAGCAACGAAGGTGGTGAAGGGTCTAGAGAACAAGTCCTGTGAGGAGCGGTTGAGGGAACTGGGGGTGTTTAGCCTGGAGAAGAGGAGGCTGCGGGGAGACCTCATCACTCTCTACAACTCCCTGAAAGGACGTTGTAGCAAGGTGGGTGTTGGTCTCTTTTCCCAAGTAACAAGCGATAGGAGGAGAAGCAACGGCCTCAAGTGGCACCAGGAGAGGTTTACATCAGCTATTGGGCAACATTTCTCCACTGAAAGGGTTGTCAAGCATTGGAACAGGCTGCCCAAGGAGGTGGTTGAGTCACCATCCACGGGTACATGTGCCTAAGTTGAGAACAAGAAGTGCTCGCCACCATGCTCCTCCTTCATTCGCTTTCCTCCACTAAAACACGAGAATCACTGCATAAGGTGAAAGAAAACTTACCTTCTCTTCCCACATACCGCGGATTGACAGGGGGGAAGACTGAGGAAGTCCCGTGGCAGCCACCAGCGCAGCAGGACGGGTAAGAGCCACGAGTGCTGGTGGAGGTGCTGGTGGCTGCTGCTGCTGCCTCTGCTTACAGAGCCTCTGTGCGTAACCAGTTCCATTTTTGAAGTTGTTCACAGCCTAGAGGCAGAAAAACATTTACAAAGAGGTAACATGAACCTTCAGTAGCTCTAGGAACAAAAGCCTCCACAGAGTAAAATTACTTGTGTGTTATACTATCCATCCTAACATAAACCGACACACGGATATATTCAGTTTAGATATCAGGAAGAAATTCCTCCCTGTGAGGGTGGTGAGACACTGGCACAGGTTGCCCAGAGAAGCTGTGGCTGCCCCCTCCCTGGAAGGGTTCAAGGCCAGGTTGGACGGGCCTTTGGGCAACCTGGGCTAGTGGAACGTGTCCCCGCCCGTGGCAGGGGGGTTGGGACTGGATGGGCTTTAAGTTCCCTTCCAAGCCAAACCCTTCTGTGATATATGAACACATCCCACTAAACACTGACATTAAGGACTGGCAACTCAGAGTATCTGGATGTACAGTACTTCAGTGTTAACACTGAATTTGAAACTGAGGCAATCCTGTTAAACACAAGTGTGACCTGCATTTGCCAGCTTGTCTCTCAAGAGTTGTCAGCTTCTGTAACAACGGGTAACGTATTTGCAAAGTAAATTTAGCCTTATTCCATTTAGCCTCGTTGAAGGAGATGTAAAGAATTATTTTCTTCCCTTTCAGCTAATTGACTGACTAGACTTTTCTTACTAACAGTTTATCTAAAAGTCACTGCATTACCTGGCGTAGGCACTTGCTGGCAATTAAAGCACCAGGAGAAACATCTGCCTGATGACACGCTTGGGCATGTATGTTCCTCACATTCCAGTCATGCTGTTCTAATACCTGGGTATAATCAGAATCATCAAAACAGGTTTTAACAAACACGGGAGTAACACTTATATTCGTCACAATACCTGTTTCCACAGTAGGGAGTAACAAGTGCGCTGGTCATGATTTCTTCACAAATGAAACATAAGAGCTCCTCTGGAATAGGATTATCTGAGGAGGAGGAGGAGGAGGAGGAAGAGGACAGCTCCTCGGGTGAAAAGGGAGGCTTTTCGTAAAGTTATCAACATACACGTGTATGATGGCTTCTTA
This sequence comes from Strix uralensis, assembly GCF_047716275.1. NCBI lineage: Eukaryota > Metazoa > Chordata > Aves > Strigiformes > Strigidae > Strix > Strix uralensis. Next base: position 42,502 of record NW_027436898.1, read on the forward strand.
GCATCAATATTTGGACACAGACATGCAAACTGTCCATCAACTGAATCCCAAAGTCTGTGGCTTAATTGCTGGGCAATTCCCCAAGGAAAAAATACCTATCAAAAGCCAACAGTAAGACAGAAATCTCTTTCCATTTCATACGGTAAAAAAATACAGTGACTCCTGAAAAAAGGAATAGATATTAGACAGGGAAAACCTGTACAATTGCAGGCCAAGCAACAAAACGTTTAGTGCTTTGATGACTTTTAAAATTTATTTCATCAGAATAGTTAGACAAACATGGAAACATTTGCAATAGCAACACTTGGGTCAGTTTAAAGTCTTGCTAACGCTGAAGTACAGGTCAGGAAAAACTAAGGATGTGGGGAGGGCACTGTAGGTCTTTTTATTTTCATACACATTTACATACATCTTTATACACATACATACATACACTCCACAACGCCAAACAGCTCTCCTAAGTATGTCTGCCAGTAAACTGAAATAGCAGGCAGCAAGGATCCACGTCCGTACTAAGACAGTCAGGCCCGTAGTAAACTAAGATCACTGCAACCAGTGCCATCTTAAAGAAGGAAAAAAAAACCCAAACCAACCCAAAAACCTGAAGGGAACCATCACTGTGCACGTCATAAGCATGACATGATTTTAACCTGACAACTACCCTGCTCTAAACTTTATGCATCGTTAACTTTTCCATATTTTTAAAGCCTAAGGTTATTATTTTCAATGACCTACTTGCAGCGGCAGCCTAAGGGGCGTTCTGGAGAACAGCACAGCGTCCACAACTTCCACAGCACAGCGCAGCATGATTAAGCACTAGATTTCTAGGGGAAGAAAAACAAAAAAGCACCAGCACTCGTTTACTCAACTGAAAAGCTTATTACCTGCACTTCCAAAGCAACAGGCGACAGGAATACGGAAGGCAAAGCAAACCACACCCATCTGCAATACTTTGTATTCTCCAATGAAGGTTAAAAATCTTTCCTTTCATATTACAAAGGATAAACAGGGTTCGGATGCACAGAAACTGTTTTTAGAGTGACGTCTGCAGACCTCTGAGTCACAAATTAAAACATCTTCCTAAAAGATAACAGTCTCCGAGCACTTCCTCTGGAGGGAGTGGGGAAAAAAAAAAAAACCCACAAACAACAAACCAGCAACAAACAAGCCAACCAAGAGAAGGAGGAAGCGAAGCAATACCAAGGTTTTTTTCCAGAGGTAACAAAATCCTGAGAAAACAAGATGTTTGTGCTATTAGCATAAAAATCCCAAAAGAAACAAAATAGTTCACCTTTCCCTTTGAAAAGCTGCCTTTGAGTCAAGATCTGCTCTTTTTCTCCCCCAAGCATGAAACGCCTGTTCAGCTTAAGACTGTTTTCAAAATACTAAGTGAAGTAGAATTAAGTGCACACACTGAAACACGTCGAGAAACTTATTAAAAAAACCCCAATACAATAGTACTACACTGGCTAGAAATCTTTTAAGTGTTCGGATGAAAAGGCGACTTAGTTTTAGGAAATAAAATGTTTGCAGCCAAAACCGACAGATGATGTTCCAGTCAAATGTAGGTTTAAAACTTTGGGGTTTTAATCGATGTATTAAAAATAGCTGGAGAAGGAAACGGGGACAGAAATGAAAAACCATTCAGGGGGTCAACTGTATAGATTGTCACCATGCAATCTCAACACGACAACTGCCCATCATCTATTCAGAACAAGCCAGCCCACAGTAGCACACTCCCTGGCAGAGGAAGGACCCTCTCCCCTCTCACAGGCTCGAGCAAGGAGTGCTCACAGTGTTTCGGGCTAAGGCCCAGCCAGCAGGAGGCAGCTTTTCTGTCAGACAGAGCAAGGCAAAAGGATCTCGTACAGCAACTTCCTTGCAGTCTCTTGCTCCCGAGCCCCTTCTTCAACTCCTCCTTCTTCTTCTGGTGACATGAAGGCAAAGCACGTCCTGGCCCTCTGAGCCCACGCTGCAGCCTGCTTCTCCCTAGAGCAACAGCAGGCACCTGGGATTCCCCTCCAAAGCCATTTACACACAGAAATCAGCTGAGCAGTGTATTGTGGAAGCATAAGCTGCAGTGGACATGACTTCGCATCAGTTATTTTTTTGTCCACCATGACAAAATAAAACCAGCAATTCCTTCCTTTATAGTAATTCTCCTCAATAGTTGCTCCCAATAGCTGTCACGCTTTTACATCACGGGAGAACAGATGCACTCAAAAGAACATTTACCCTAAAACGAGGACTCAGACCTACTCAAGCAGGCATGGGCAGCTCCCAGTTTCATTGAGAGTACACAGCAGCACTTGGTGGCGAAAGCAGAGTCACCGCGAACACCAATGAGAACTTTTAACACCAGCCTTTTTTTAGGGTTTGCTTTGCTTTGGTTTGGTTTTATCCCTCGAACGTGAACTAGGAAAGTCTATCTACCAAGCAAAAGGGAGCTGAACCAAAGGCTGCCGAGCATCCAACAGCTGCATCCACTTTGAAGAGCTTTACCAATTCTCCAGCACTCTACCCCCTGGTTTCTGGTGACACAGCCTGAAGCAGTGTTGAAACAAATGATCCAGATGCAATAAATAGCCCCATAAGAGTGCCTGCACGGCCTGATGGGGAATTGAAACTACATTCCTACCTTAGGACAGTTAAAACCAGGCTACACAAATCTTGATCTTGAAGAACAAGTAGATGCAAGACCTATGTTGTGTATCTCAGGAAAGCACACATGGGGCTAACAGCCCATTTCTACCTTTTCCACCTACAATCGATACAGGTAGTCACCACGTGTGTGACACTATATATATGTGTATACATATATACAGAGAGAGACAGAGATGGGGGAAAATTACTGAAGTGTTTTTATGCTCTTTGGAATACGCTATCTTTTATCGACACTAAATTTAAAAAGTGGGCAGGAGGGGCAAACTCTGCGATAGTTTCTCCCTGTAATAGTCATTTTAAAAGTGGTAAACGTTGTCCAAGAAGATGAAAAGTACTTGCCTTTCTGTGAGTCTCGGTCGGTAGCTTCCAGGGGTAACCGCTCGTTTTCCCGAGGTGAAGACACGGTTTTTGTTGGTTGGTGTTCGTGAGAGGGCTGAATCCTGTAACACTCTCCTAAACACACCCCAGGAGGGGAGGGGGAAAAAAAAACCAGCAAAGTTTACTATATTGGCAGCACTGCTGTTTAGGAAAGAGTGACTAAGTTTGGACTTACCAGATTTATAGCGTATTTCCTTTATTGCCCTTTCCTCTTCAATAGCTGCAGCAGTCTTAGGCACCCAGTTAGGAACATCTGTAGGAAATATTTTTCAAGGATTACTAGACAGCTATACAAAGACCTTCAGCAATTCTTAATAACCAACCACCACAAGGAATTTCACTTTGGTCACAGCCCTTCTTTTTTTCTGACTGCAACCTCTGCTTCTGGCCAGCAAATTGATTCCTTGCTATTAGGTATTTGCAAGCGCAATGGACTTGCAGTGACGACACATATTAAGAAGCAAATGTTTGTTGATCTAAACTGATTCAAAACCATCTTCAGTTACCCCCAAAAGGAAATCTTCTGATGAAACATGTCGCCAGGGAGTGCTTGTCACAAAACCTCTGCCCAAAGTTCCTCTCCTGCAGTGTCTGCCAGCAGAGCTGGCGAAGGGAGTGCTCCTTGGCTGTCTCAGGTAAGGCTACTAAGATTAACAAAGCCCTACTTCTTGTATTGTTGAGGTTCCTGTGGCTTACTCAGACTGAAACCGAGTTAGGAAGCATGAACAGGCAGCCCTGCCAGCCAGCCTGAAGGGCAGGGGAAAGTGAGGAGCAGCTTGGGGCTGCCTCAGAACTAGCACAGCAGTTTGCGGAGTGCGCACGTGAGAGTAGGTCGCTCTCTCACTCTCCGGGAATGTGCAATCCATTCCTTCCCTGTGAATCTCGCATCTCTGACTGAGATAACATTCAACAGTTTAACTACATTTTAAAAAATTAAAAAATATCTCTATAAAAATAGATACACATAGACATTCAGTTTACGTGGAGAGTGTCGTATGGATTCTCTTTGCTAGGTTTAAGAATAACTTTCTGTAGTAAAATGACACTGCCTACAGAGTTTGGGAAACCAGCTGAAGAAATTATTTCCGTTGAAGTCACACCACTCTCTTTTGTGAACAAACCTGTGACTTCAGTGACGAGTGTGTAGAGCCCCTGTTCAAAAGTCTCTTTCCCAGAGAAGTACCTCCTAAACTTGTAATTTCACCCCCAAATTCTGAGAAATTCTGAAGAGTATTTGATGGCCATCTGAACCATGGATCGTATTTTCAGCTCTATTTAATGAAAAAGAGGTTTGTGAATTCTACCACTGTTGAAATATACAGCCAGGCATTTCACAGGAGGTAGAAAATGCTCCGGCGTGGGGTCCTCCCTGGGCTGCAGGAGGGCATCTGCTCCACCGCTGATGGCCATGGGCTGTGGGCACAGCCTGCCCTCTCCCCACGGGCTGAGGGGAGTCTCTGCCGCAGCGCACCTCCCCCTCGCCCTCCTCCTCCTCCTCCTTTAGCTGCTCTGACCTCGGTGTTTGCAGAGGTGTTTCCCTCACTCCCCTCCTCCTCCCAGGTTTCCCTTCTTCAGTATCTTAACCCAGAGGCGCAGCCACCGCCACTAATTGGCTCGGCCTTGGCCAGAGGCAGGCCTGACTTCTAGAAGCTTCTCACAGCAGCCACCCCTGTAGCCCCTCTCCCGCTACCAAACCCCGCCACACACAAACCCACCACCACAGCCTTCGCCCTGAGCACTCCCCTGAAGAGCCCGTAGCCAAGATCAAATCAGTCCCATATGCTGGTCTGGACTCACAGCTGACCTGCAGCCATTCTTTGTGCAAGGCCGGGGCGGCTCCGGCTTCACCTTCACCCGCCCCTTCGGCAGCTGAGGCCACAATGAGCTGGGGACAGCCATCCCCCACGGGCCTTCCCAGCCTCAGAGCCAAACCCCTCCTCCAGGCCCCAAGGACCTCGGTGGCCCTACAGCGGACGCCTCCCGTCCCCCCTGCGCAGCAGCCCAGAGGACGCCAGGCCCTCTCCTTCCATCTGCCCCTCTCTGCTCCTGTCGGCTCTGGGGACGCTGCCACTCGCAGCAGCCGAGTGGTTGGAGGGGGATGGAGACTCCCCGGCCCTGCCGGGACACTGTGGCCACTGGCCCGTTGAGGGGACCCCAGGCCTGGCCTGAGCAGGGGGCTGGAGCCCAGGGCACACCAGGGGAGCTGGAGGCCGTCCCGGTGCCCGAGGGGCAGCCCTGCTCTCTGGCAAGAAAATGGTGCCCGGCACGGGGCCTTCAGCGCCTCAGGGGACACCTGGGCCTCAGGGGCCTTCCCCTGGGCCTCAGGGGCCTTCACCTGGGCCTCAGGGGCCAATCCCAGCAGCCACCGTTGGTGACGTCAGCAGCCGCCCATTACACAACCCCTGCGGCTGGCCCACAGCTCGCTGCGCAATCGAGCTTGTGGCAGCAGGTGTGATTTGTAGACGAGCCCACGGACAGTGCGGCGAGCAAAAAGAAGGTTCTTGGAACCAGGGAGGATGGCTCCCCAGCCCCAAAAACGCAAGAGGGCTGATGGGAGCCGCAGCAGCTCTGGCAGGTCAGTTGAACCCATGGAGGTTGACCTGCCACAGCGGGGCCATGAGCCCATGGAGGTGGATCCTCCTCGAGCGGAGGAGGAGCCCATGGAGGTGGATCCTCCTCAAGAAGAGGAGGAGCCCATGCAGGTGGATCCACCTCGAGAGGAGGAGGAGCCCATGCAGGTGGATCCACCTCGAGAGGAGGAGGAGCCCATGCAGGTGGATCCACCTCGAGAAGAGGAGGAGCCGATGGAGGTGGATCCATCTCCTGCGGGGCTGATGGGGCACTGCAGCACCATGCCTGGGTGCCCAAAGCGCCGCAGGGCCCGGGGGGGCTCTCAGCCGGCCTCCCAATAGCCCCCCCCCCCCCCCCCCCAACAAGTGGTGCTAGCCCCGAGGGGACCAGCCACTCCGACACCCGGTAAGCTCATCATGTCAAGCCGCAGATGAGCCTGGCTTTCCCACCCCCACCCCCTCCCCTCATAACGGGGGCCATCTCCTCTGCCCTGAGCCCAAAGAGGCGAGGAGAGGGGCTGCCATTTTCTGTCTGGCAGTGCCATAGTGCCGGGAGGAGTCCCTTGGAGCCTGTTGGAGCCCGCCGAGGACCACGGAGGACTGCCGCAGCCCCCTGAGGACCACCGAGGAACGTCAAGGACCACCGAGGACCACTGAGGACCACCGAGGACGCCCGAGGACCGCCGCAGAACCCCAAGGACCACTGAGGACCACCAAGGACCACCGAGGACCGCCAGAGACCACCGAGTACCACTGGAGGCTGTTGGACTCCCTTGGAGGCCATCAAGGTAACCGGGGCCTGGAGGTGGCATTTTTTCAGCCTGAGGATGAGGAAGCCCGTGGGGGGTGGCTGTTCTCACCCAGCTCTCGCCTCAGCTCCCCAACGGGTGCGTGAAGGGGAAGCCAGACCCGCCCCGGCAGTGCGCAGAGAAGAGCAGCAGAGCACCAAAGAAGGCAGATGCCTGTGCTGGTTCTGGCTGGGACAGGGTTCGTTTTCTTCCTAGGAGCTGGTCCAGTGCTGTACTTTGGATTTAGTACGAGAATGATGCTGATAACATGCTGGTGCTATAGTCGGTGCTAAGTAGTGCTCGTCCTAAGTCAAGGATTTTTCATTTTCCCAGGCTCTGCATGCGAGCGGGTGCACAGGAAGCTGGGAGGGCGCAGGGCTGCCAGGAGAGCTGACCCCAGCTGAGCACGGGGACGCTCCGTACCGTACGAGGTCACGCTCGGCACAGGAATCTGGGGGAGGGAGAAGAAACGGGGAGGACGGTCAAAGTGGTGACAGCACCATGGATGACCAGCTGGTGGCCCTTTCCTCTGCGGCGTTGCTCTCTTAAGTGCAGCCTGGTTCTTGCAGGTTGATCTCAAGCAAGGGCCTCCGACGGTCCCGTCGAGAAGCAAACGGGGACTTTGCCGCTCACCAGGTGAGTTTGGGAAAGAAAGGCCCCTCCTGCAAGCAGCTGGGCTGTGCTCCCTTGTCCCTTGAGTGTGCCTGTGCAGGTTGGGCAGCCTGAGAGAGGACGTCAGCCGGAGGAGGAAGGACAGCGCCTGCACCAGCCGCTGGACGTGGTTCTGCAGGGACACGCAGCCTCTGGTGCTGCCCACAGCTTGGAGGAGGAGAGGGCCAGGGCTGGGCCAGGCTGTCCCACGGACACGCCGGCTCTCCGGAGCCCCCGAGCCGGAGCTGTTGAGCCGGAGCCACGGTTCCAGCTGCCGGCTCCCTGCCTGTCCTGCCGCACCGCTCAGCAACGCGCTGCAGGCAGGGCAGGGCAGGGCAGGGCAGGCTCCGGGAGCGCTGGCCTGGCGGCATCCACTGACGAGCTCTTCTCTCTTTTCCTTTGCAGCAGGAGGGAGCAGCAGTAGCAACAGGAGGAAGAGGACGAGGAGGAGGAGGCGAAGGAGGAGGAGGAGGAGGAGGAGAAGGAGGAGGAGGAGGAGGAGGAGGAGGAGGAGGAGGAGGAGGAGGAGGAGGAGGAGGAGGGGGGCACGCTGCCCCGGCCCACCCAGGTCAGGAGGGAGCAGCAACAGCAGGAGATGGAGGAGAAGGAGGAGAAGGAGGAGGGGGAGGAGGGGGAGGAGGAGGAGGAGGAGGAGGAGGAGGAGGAGGATGGCACACTGCCCCGGCCCACCCAGGTCAACCAGCCTGGCCAGGGGGCCCCCAGCCGTCCCTCCACAGGCGCCGGAGGGGCAGTGAAAAGATGCAGGAAGGTGCAGCAGGTCAGGCAGCCCAGGTGTGTGCCCATAGCCAATGCCAGCAACGGCTCTCTCCTCTGGGCCGTAAGCAATTCCTCATAGACGGTGTTCCCCAGAGAGAGGGCAACGAAACCCTGCCTCTTCCTGCCGTCATGGATTCACCAGAGCTTTCTGACTCTGTCATTGCAGGTGCCGATTCATTCTCCCTGCATGAAACGCTGTGACTCCAGGGCCCCTGCAGTTGCTGTCTACAATAAAAAGATCTTTTCTCTCTTGCGACTGAGTCTGCCACAAGATATTCTGGAGTGGGGAGCTGTTGTTCTGCGATGAATCCTCAGGGAGCGGTGTAGGAGTCTGGGCCGCGCTGGAGGGAAGTTAGTGCAGGCAGAAGAATGCAAGCACGAAGACAAGGCCAGCAAAATAAGGCTGGCAAAAACACACAAGATAGCAGAGAAGTGAGAAACATCTGCGGTCAGCAAAAGCACACAAGTCTGAGCAGGACAGGGTATGAGATAAGGGAGTTTTTGGCAAGTTTGGGGCTTTACGTACTAATTGCAATTAACCAAGGCAAATGCTTGTAGAGGCGCATGAACAGCACGTGCAGACAACCTGTAGCCTACTAGAAGATAGATGAGCACGTGTACGGAACTTAGTAGAATATAAATGTAACAAGGATTGGGAAATAAACGGACGATCTGATCATCATATTGGTGTTGTGTCGTTCCTGTTCCCGCATGGAGAAGTAAGGGCCCCAGCAGAGCGGTTTGGGAGCATCCCTTGTCCCAGCACCCTTCCCAGTGGGTGTCAGGGCTGAGTCGAGTTGCTTTAGAAGGGAAACCCCAGCTCAGAGTCACGCGCGAGGGTGGAGGTTGGAAGGAGCAAGTGACAAGAACAGTGACAAGTTGGTAGCACTCAGAATCTAAACGTAGCCGCCCCCAGCCCCTCTGGCACCTGAGGATAAACTGGGACGCAAGGGGGGTTATTTTCTGCCAAATTACCCTGTAAGGTGACAGGTGTCAATGTTGAGGACACTCCAGGGATGGAGACGTCACCACAGACACCCTGGGGACACCCTGGTCCCCTCCCAGTTGGGGGGCATCAAAGTGGGGAGCACCCCAGGGATGGGGATGGCCCCAAGTGCCAGCTTGGGGTCCTCGAGGTCATGGGGTGTCAACGGGGGGGACACCCCGAGGATGGGGACATCACTAAGAGCCACCTTGGGGTCCCTCAAGATAATGAGGCATCAACGTGGGGGACGTCTCATGGATGGGAATGTCCCCAACAGCCACCTTGGTGTCCCCATGTCCCCTCCCATGCCCAGGGTGATGATTTGGGCACCTCCAGGAGACCCTGGGGGGTGTGTGGGGGGTGTCCCCATGGCCCCCCGGGGTGTCCCTGTGTCCCCCATCCTGGTCGATGCCATGGATGGACAAGTGGAGGCTGTTGGTGGCTTTCCTTGTCAGCCTGGTGTTGTCTCCTTCCTGAGGGGTGGGGGGGGGACACACGGGTGACAACAGGCTCCCCAAATCTGAGGGGAGTGGTTGTGGGGGGTCACTGGGACACACCCCCTTCCCAGGTGTCCTCGAGAGTTTGGGGGTGCAGGGATAGGGCTGTGGCATCGGTGGGACCCCCCCACAAAAACCCTGCAGGGGATGGTGGGGACAGCAGGGACACAGTCTGTGGGGCAACTGGGGGGTGTGGGGGGGGTCACAGTGATGGGACCCCCCAAAGCTCCTGCAGGGGAAAGTAGGGATGTGGAGGAGGGGTTTGGGGGTCCCAGTGGGGGAACTAGGGGTGTAGGAGGAGGGGTGACATCACTGGCACCTCCCCCAGACCCCTGCAGGGGACAGTAGGGATGGAGGGGATCCCAAATGGGGAACTGAGGGTCTCTGGGGGGTTCAGGCGGAGTCCTCTCAATTTTGGGGGGGTCCTGGGGAGGTTTTGGTGGTCCTCAAAAAAACCCCACAATCCAAAAAAAAAAAAAAAAAAAAAAAAGTTAATTCTAAACAGTCACTCTCCCCATTTTTTTCCTTCAAATTTCTTTTAGTTTTTAACTCTCCATATGCTTATGTGAAAGCTGCTTTCAGCTGCTGACATACTACTACTGCACATGGAAGAACTTGCCAACATGTAACAGTTTCTGCTTACAAGACAGAACAGCCACTGCTTTGTTAGTGTAAAAACATACAGGAGGGAACCTCTATCTCCACGGGCTTCTATCACATGTAACACCACAGCTCTCGACTGATTTAAGGGGGCGTGTGCTGCCCTCTACTGGTACGGGAACATTCTTCACTACTCCACAACTATTTTGTTGCAGTAAGATGCAGAAAGAGCAAGTCTGAATGGCTACAGCGCAGTATCAAACGGCAAGAAAACCCCGTTTAGCCTGAAGACAGTAAAGGTCAGCTTGACAATGCCAGCTTCATCTACTCAACGGCACTACTTATTCGGCAACTTGTACAGGATGCAGAATACTTGTAGTGCAATCTTACATACAGGGCCATTTGATCCACACTTCTAGCCCAGAGGTCCTAGCAAAATTTTCACATACCTCTGGCTCTAACCAAGGGCAGTGACTGCGCTGCAGGAGAAGTAATTTCTAAAAGCTTCTGAAGTCAGCCTCTAGTAATAGGACTCAACGCCATTACTCCAGGAAAGATGCTGACAGCATTACTAAGAGAGAGCTCTTCAGACTCCTGCCCAAGTGAATTCTGGGCACAGGAAACATCAGCTACCCCAGTTTTGTCTTCACAAGTTTTTCTTTCATTATTGTTTAAAGAACCATTTCACATTATTCCGCATATGTTCATTAGCATCGTTCCTCCTCTCAAAGTCCTTCACCCATTTAAGATTTCCTTACCAACAAGTCTGATCTTTTAGTTCCGAAGAAAAATTGATCAACGTCAAGAAATTCCTAGGAAAGCCACCGGTTTGCAGTCCAGCTTAACATCTCCCCGTGTACCCACAGGAGATAAACAAAAGAGGAGCTGAAGACAATTTCTCTCCCATAGCTCCTCCCAACTGCTTTGAGGTAACGGTTACAATCAGAACAGGGAGATGCAGAAAATCCAGCAACTAGACCTCTTCAGGTTCTCGCCTCCTCACGGCTGTCAGGAGGTGAAGGCTCTCACTGCAGAGAAGCTTTACTAAAAGAGACACCTGCTCCTCAGCAACTGCTGCCAAATTGTAATTCTCAGCCAACTGTAATCTCTGACCTAGTTGAGCTAGTAACCTACATACGGAACTCCTCTCCCTCCTAACCCCTGGAATCACCCAACCCATCTGGAGAGGGGCAGTGCAGATCCTCCCGATTCCTCTAGACAGCCGGCTTCTCCGTTACAGACATGTAAAGCAGTTACCTGGAAAACAAACGCCTGCGCTCCTTTGGAGTCTTTTTAGATTCCATCCGTTCCAGAGCAGAATCATCTGTAAACTCATCAAGTCTGGACTTTTTCTTTTCCCTGTTAAAAGAAGTTTGACCTTTACTACAATTATAGCTTGACCTTTATATCAAAAAGACACCAAGAAACAACATGGCCAAGATGAGAAAATGCATACTGCTTGCAGATGCAAAGGTGGACGTGCTATTTAAGCAAAACCAGTTTAGAATTCCTACAGGTCTTAGGGAAACTTTCAGGATGACATTCGTCTTGTTTTAGTTTTGCACGTTCACCATCCACACCGAGAAAGTCTATTGGAGAAAACATTCTGTCAGTTTTGCTGATGCCAGATGCACTCGAGTGTAACTGCCGTCCGACAGGCCATCGAAACACAAGCACGAAAAACAGCCCAACTTCACTGAGTCAAACCCCCACTCTTAACTTTAAGTCTCGTTGTGCTCTGTCAAACTCCTGTGTCAGAAATCGCAGCAGGACCAGGGGAGCGACGGTCCTCGGCTCTGGTGAGGCCGCACCTCGAATACCGTGTTCAGTTTTGGGCCCCTCACTACAACACAGACACTGAGGGGCTGGAGTGCGTCCAGACAAGAGCAACGAAGGTGGTGAAGGGTCTAGAGAACAAGTCCTGTGAGGAGCGGCTGAGGGAACTGGGGGTGTTTAGCCTGGAGAAGAGGAGGCTGCGGGGAGACCTCATCACTCTCTACAACTCCCTGAAAGGACGTTGTAGCAAGGTGGGTGTTGGTCTCTTTTCCCAAGTAACAAGCGATAGGAGGAGAAGCAACGGCCTCAAGTGGCACCAGGAGAGGTTTACATCAGCTATTGGGCAACATTTCTCCACTGAAAGGGTTGTCAAGCATTGGAACAGGCTGCCCAAGGAGGTGGTTGAGTCACCATCCACGGGTACATGTGCCTAAGTTGAGAACAAGAAGTGCTCGCCACCATGCTCCTCCTTCATTCGCTTTCCTCCACTAAAACACGAGAATCACTGCATAAGGTGAAAGAAAACTTACCTTCTCTTCCCACATACCGCGGATTGACAGGGGGGAAGACTGAGGAAGTCCCGTGGCAGGTAAGAGCCACGAGTGCTGGTGGAGGTGCTGGTGGCTGCTGCTGCTGCCTCTGCTTACAGAGCCTCTGTGCGTAACCAGTTCCATTTTTGAAGTTGTTCACAGCCTAGAGGCAGAAAAACATTTACAAAGAGGTAACATGAACCTTCAGTAGCTCTAGGAACAAAAGCCTCCACAGAGTAAAATTACTTGTGTGTTATACTATCCATCCTAACATAAACCGACACACGGATATATTCAGTTTAGATATCAGGAAGAAATTCCTCCCTGTGAGGGTGGTGAGACACTGGCACAGGTTGCCCAGAGAAGCTGTGGCTGCCCCCTCCCTGGAAGGGTTCAAGGCCAGGTTGGACAGGCCTTTGGGCAACCTGGGCTAGTGGAACGTGTCCCCGCCCGTGGCAGGGGGGTTGGGACTGGATGGGCTTTAAGTTCCCTTCCAAGCCAAACCCTTCTGTGATATATGAACACATCCCACTAAACACTGACATTAAGGACTGGCAACTCAGAGTATCTGGATGTACAGTACTTCAGTGTTAACACTGAATTTGAAACTGAGGCAATCCTGTTAAACACAAGTGTGACCTGCATTTGCCAGCTTGTCTCTCAAGAGTTGTCAGCTTCTGTAACAACGGGTAACGTATTTGCAAAGTAAATTTAGCCTTATTCCATTTAGCCTCGTTGAAGGAGATGTAAAGAATTATTTTCTTCCCTTTCAGCTAATTGACTGACTAGACTTTTCTTACTAACAGTTTATCTAAAAGTCACTGCATTACCTGGCGTAGGCACTTGCTGGCAATTAAAGCACCAGGAGAAACATCTGCCTGATGACACGCTTGGGCATGTATGTTCCTCACATTCCAGTCATGCTGTTCTAATACCTGGGTATAATCAGAATCATCAAAACAGGTTTTAACAAACACGGGAGTAACACTTATATTCGTCACAATACCTGTTTCCACAGTAGGGAGTAACAAGTGCGCTGGTCATGATTTCTTCACAAATGAAACATAAGAGCTCCTCTGGAATAGGATTATCTGAGGAGGAGGAGGAGGAGGAGGAAGAGGACAGCTCCTCGGGTGAAAAGGGAGGCTTTTCGTAAAGTTATCAACATACACGTGTATGATGGCTTCTTAGCATCAATATTTGGACACAGACATGCAAACTGTCCATCAACTGAATCCCAAAGTCTGTGGCTTAATTGCTGGGCAATTCCCCAAGGAAAAAATACCTATCAAAAGCCAACAGTAAGACAGAAATCTCTTTCCATTTCATACGGTAAAAAAATACAGTGACTCCTGAAAAAAGGAATAGATATTAGACAGGGAAAACCTGTACAATTGCAGGCCAAGCAACAAAACCTTTAGTGCTTTGATGACTTTTAAAATTTATTTCATCAGAATAGTTAGACAAACATGGAAACATTTGCAATAGCAACACTTGGGTCAGTTTAAAGTCTTGCTAACGCTGAAGTACAGGTCAGGAAAAACTAAGGATGTGGGGAGGGCACTGTAGGTCTTTTTATTTTCATACACATTTACATACATCTTTATACACATACATACATACACTCCACAACGCCAAACAGCTCTCCTAAGTATGTCTGCCAGTAAACTGAAATAGCAGGCAGCAAGGATCCACGTCCGTACTAAGACAGTCAGGCCCGTAGTAAACTAAGATCACTGCAACCAGTGCCATCTTAAAGAAGGAAAAAAAAACCCAAACCAACCCAAAAACCTGAAGGGAACCATCACTGTGCACGTCATAAGCATGACATGATTTTAACCTGACAACTACCCTGCTCTAAACTTTATGCATCGTTAACTTTTCCATATTTTTAAAGCCTAAGGTTATTATTTTCAATGACCTACTTGCAGCGGCAGCCTAAGGGGCGTTCTGGAGAACAGCACAGCGTCCACAACTTCCACAGCACAGCGCAGCATGATTAAGCACTAGATTTCTAGGGGAAGAAAAACAAAAAAGCACCAGCACTCGTTTACTCAACTGAAAAGCTTATTACCTGCACTTCCAAAGCAACAGGCGACAGGAATACGGAAGGCAAAGCAAACCACACCCATCTGCAATACTTTGTATTCTCCAATGAAGGTTAAAAATCTTTCCTTTCATATTACAAAGGATAAACAGGGTTCGGATGCACAGAAACTGTTTTTAGAGTGACGTCTGCAGACCTCTGAGTCACAAATTAAAACATCTTCCTAAAAGATAACAGTCTCCGAGCACTTCCTCTGGAGGGAGTGGGGAAAAAAAAAAAAACCCACAAACAACAAACCAGCAACAAACAAGCCAACCAAGAGAAGGAGGAAGCGAAGCAATACCAAGGTTTTTTTCCAGAGGTAACAAAATCCTGAGAAAACAAGATGTTTGTGCTATTAGCATAAAAATCCCAAAAGAAACAAAATAGTTCACCTTTCCCTTTGAAAAGCTGCCTTTGAGTCAAGATCTGCTCTTTTTCTCCCCCAAGCATGAAACGCCTGTTCAGCTTAAGACTGTTTTCAAAATACTAAGTGAAGTAGAATTAAGTGCACACACTGAAACACGTCGAGAAACTTATTAAAAAAACCCCAATACAATAGTACTACACTGGCTAGAAATCTTTTAAGTGTTCGGATGAAAAGGCGACTTAGTTTTAGGAAATAAAATGTTTGCAGCCAAAACCGACAGATGATGTTCCAGTCAAATGTAGGTTTAAAACTTTGGGGTTTTAATCGATGTATTAAAAATAGCTGGAGAAGGAAACGGGGACAGAAATGAAAAACCATTCAGGGGGTCAACAGTATAGATTGTCACCATGCAATCTCAACACGACAACTGCCCATCATCTATTCAGAACAAGCCAGCCCACAGTAGCACACTCCCTGGCAGAGGAAGGACCCTCTCCCCTCTCACAGGCTCGAGCAAGGAGTGCTCACAGTGTTTCGGGCTAAGGCCCAGCCAGCAGGAGGCAGCTTTTCTGTCAGACAGAGCAAGGCAAAAGGATCTCGTACAGCAACTTCCTTGCAGTCTCTTGCTCCCGAGCCCCTTCTTCAACTCCTCCTTCTTCTTCTGGTGACATGAAGGCAAAGCACGTCCTGGCCCTCTGAGCCCACGCTGCAGCCTGCTTCTCCCTAGAGCAACAGCAGGCACCTGGGATTCCCCTCCAAAGCCATTTACACACAGAAATCAGCTGAGCAGTGTATTGTGGAAGCATAAGCTGCAGTGGACATGACTTCGCATCAGTTATTTTTTTGTCCACCATGACAAAATAAAACCAGCAATTCCTTCCTTTATAGTAATTCTCCTCAATAGTTGCTCCCAATAGCTGTCACGCTTTTACATCACGGGAGAACAGATGCACTCAAAAGAACATTTACCCTAAAACGAGGACTCAGACCTACTCAAGCAGGCATGGGCAGCTCCCAGTTTCATTGAGAGTACACAGCAGCACTTGGTGGCGAAAGCAGAGTCACCGCGAACACCAATGAGAACTTTTAACACCAGCCTTTTTTTAGGGTTTGCTTTGCTTTGGTTTGGTTTTATCCCTCGAACGTGAACTAGGAAAGTCTATCTACCAAGCAAAAGGGAGCTGAACCAAAGGCTGCCGAGCATCCAACAGCTGCATCCACTTTGAAGAGCTTTACCAATTCTCCAGCACTCTACCCCCTGGTTTCTGGTGACACAGCCTGAAGCAGTGTTGAAACAAATGATCCAGATGCAATAAATAGCCCCATAAGAGTGCCTGCACGGCCTGATGGGGAATTGAAACTACATTCCTACCTTAGGACAGTTAAAACCAGGCTACACAAATCTTGATCTTGAAGAACAAGTAGATGCAAGACCTATGTTGTGTATCTCAGGAAAGCACACATGGGGCTAACAGCCCATTTCTACCTTTTCCACCTACAATCGATACAGGTAGTCACCACGTGTGTGACACTATATATATGTGTATACATATATACAGAGAGAGACAGAGATGGGGGAAAATTACTGAAGTGTTTTTATGCTCTTTGGAATACGCTATCTTTTATCGACACTAAATTTAAAAAGTGGGCAGGAGGGGCAAACTCTGCGATAGTTTCTCCCTGTAATAGTCATTTTAAAAGTGGTAAACGTTGTCCAAGAAGATGAAAAGTACTTGCCTTTCTGTGAGTCTCGGTCGGTAGCTTCCAGGGGTAACCGCTCGTTTTCCCGAGGTGAAGACACGGTTTTTGTTGGTTGGTGTTCGTGAGAGGGCTGAATCCTGTAACACTCTCCTAAACACACCCCAGGAGGGGAGGGGGAAAAAAAAACCAGCAAAGTTTACTATATTGGCAGCACTGCTGTTTAGGAAAGAGTGACTAAGTTTGGACTTACCAGATTTATAGCGTATTTCCTTTATTGCCCTTTCCTCTTCAATAGCTGCAGCAGTCTTAGGCACCCAGTTAGGAACATCTGTAGGAAATATTTTTCAAGGATTACTAGACAGCTATACAAAGACCTTCAGCAATTCTTAATAACCAACCACCACAAGGAATTTCACTTTGGTCACAGCCCTTCTTTTTTTCTGACTGCAACCTCTGCTTCTGGCCAGCAAATTGATTCCTTGCTATTAGGTATTTGCAAGCGCAATGGACTTGCAGTGACGACACATATTAAGAAGCAAATGTTTGTTGATCTAAACTGATTCAAAACCATCTTCAGTTACCCCCAAAAGGAAATCTTCTGATGAAACATGTTGCCAGGGAGTGCTTGTCACAAAACCTCTGCCCAAAGTTCCTCTCCTGCAGTGTCTGCCAGCAGAGCTGGCGAAGGGAGTGCTCCTTGGCTGTCTCAGGTAAGGCTACTAAGATTAACAAAGCCCTACTTCTTGTATTGTTGAGGTTCCTGTGGCTTACTCAGACTGAAACCGAGTTAGGAAGCATGAACAGGCAGCCCTGCCAGCCAGCCTGAAGGGCAGGGGAAAGTGAGGAGCAGCTTGGGGCTGCCTCAGAACTAGCACAGCAGTTTGCGGAGTGCGCACGTGAGAGTAGGTCGCTCTCTCACTCTCCGGGAATGTGCAATCCATTCCTTCCCTGTGAATCTCGCATCTCTGACTGAGATAACATTCAACAGTTTAACTACATTTTAAAAAATTAAAAAATATCTCTATAAAAATAGATACACATAGACATTCAGTTTACGTGGAGAGTGTCGTATGGATTCTCTTTGCTAGGTTTAAGAATAACTTTCTGTAGTAAAATGACACTGCCTACAGAGTTTGGGAAACCAGCTGAAGAAATTATTTCCGTTGAAGTCACACCACTCTCTTTTGTGAACAAACCTGTGACTTCAGTGACGAGTGTGTAGAGCCCCTGTTCAAAAGTCTCTTTCCCAGAGAAGTACCTCCTAAACTTGTAATTTCACCCCCAAATTCTGAGAAATTCTGAAGAGTATTTGATGGCCATCTGAACCATGGATCGTATTTTCAGCTCTATTTAATGAAAAAGAGGTTTGTGAATTCTACCACTGTTGAAATATACAGCCAGGCATTTCACAGGAGGTAGAAAATGCTCCGGCGTGGGGTCCTCCCTGGGCTGCAGGAGGGCATCTGCTCCACCGCTGATGGCCATGGGCTGTGGGCACAGCCTGCCCTCTCCCCACGGGCTGAGGGGAGTCTCTGCCGCAGCGCACCTCCCCCTCGCCCTCCTCCTCCTCCTCCTTTAGCTGCTCTGACCTCGGTGTTTGCAGAGGTGTTTCCCTCACTCCCCTCCTCCTCCCAGGTTTCCCTTCTTCAGTATCTTAACCCAGAGGCGCAGCCACCGTCACTAATTGGCTCGGCCTTGGCCAGAGGCAGGCCTGACTTCTAGAAGCTTCTCACAGCAGCCACCCCTGTAGCCCCTCTCCCGCTACCAAACCCCGCCACACACAAACCCACCACCACAGCCTTCGCCCTGAGCACTCCCCTGAAGAGCCCGTAGCCAAGATCAAATCAGTCCCATATGCTGGTCTGGACTCACAGCTGACCTGCAGCCATTCTTTGTGCAAGGCCGGGGCGGCTCCGGCTTCACCTTCACCCGCCCCTTCGGCAGCTGAGGCCACAATGAGCTGGGGACAGCCATCCCCCACGGGCCTTCCCAGCCTCAGAGCCAAACCCCTCCTCCAGGCCCCAAGGACCTCGGTGGCCCTACAGCGGACGCCTCCCGTCCCCCCTGCGCAGCAGCCCAGAGGACGCCAGGCCCTCTCCTTCCATCTGCCCCTCTCTGCTCCTGTCGGCTCTGGGGACGCTGCCACTCGCAGCAGCCGAGTGGTTGGAGGGGGATGGAGACTCCCCGGCCCTGCCGGGACACTGTGGCCACTGGCCCGTTGAGGGGACCCCAGGCCTGGCCTGAGCAGGGGGCTGGAGCCCAGGGCACACCAGGGGAGCTGGAGGCCGTCCCGGTGCCCGAGGGGCAGCCCTGCTCTCTGGCAAGAAAATGGTGCCCGGCACGGGGCCTTCAGCGCCTCAGGGGACACCTGGGCCTCAGGGGCCTTCACCTGGGCCTCAGGGGCCAATCCCAGCAGCCACCGTTGGTGACGTCAGCAGCCGCCCATTACACAACCCCTGCGGCTGGCCCACAGCTCGCTGCGCAATCGAGCTTGTGGCAGCAGGTGTGATTTGTAGACGAGCCCACGGACAGTGCGGCGAGCAAAAAGAAGGTTCTTGGAACCAGGGAGGATGGCTCCCCAGCCCCAAAAACGCAAGAGGGCTGATGGGAGCCGCAGCAGCTCTGGCAGGTCAGTTGAACCCATGGAGGTTGACCTGCCACAGCGGGGCCATGAGCCCATGGAGGTGGATCCTCCTCGAGCGGAGGAGGAGCCCATGGAGGTGGATCCTCCTCAAGAAGAGGAGGAGCCCATGCAGGTGGATCCACCTCGAGAGGAGGAGGAGCCCATGCAGGTGGATCCACCTCGAGAGGAGGAGGAGCCCATGCAGGTGGATCCACCTCGAGAAGAGGAGGAGCCGATGGAGGTGGATCCATCTCCTGCGGGGCTGATGGGGCACTGCAGCACCATGCCTGGGTGCCCAAAGCGCCGCAGGGCCCGGGGGGGCTCTCAGCCGGCCTCCCAATAGCCCCCCCCCCCCCCCCCAACAAGTGGTGCTAGCCCCGAGGGGACCAGCCACTCCGACACCCGGTAAGCTCATCATGTCAAGCCGCAGATGAGCCCGGCTTTCCCACCCCCACCCCCTCCCCTCATAACGGGGGCCATCTCCTCTGCCCTGAGCCCAAAGAGGCGAGGAGAGGGACTGCCATTTTCTGTCTGGCAGTGCCATAGTGCCGGGAGGAGTCCCTTGGAGCCTGTTGGAGCCCGCCGAGGACCACGGAGGACTGCCGCAGCCCCCTGAGGACCACCGAGGAACGTCAAGGACCACCGAGGACCACTGAGGACCACCGAGGACGCCCGAGGACCGCCGCAGAACCCCAAGGACCACTGAGGACCACCAAGGACCACCGAGGACCGCCAGAGACCACCGAGTACCACTGGAGGCTGTTGGACTCCCTTGGAGGCCATCAAGGTAACCGGGGCCTGGAGGTGGCATTTTTTCAGCCTGAGGATGAGGAAGCCCGTGGGGGGTGGCTGTTCTCACCCAGCTCTCGCCTCAGCTCCCCAACGGGTGCGTGAAGGGGAAGCCAGACCCGCCCCCGCAGTGCGCAGAGAAGAGCAGCAGAGCACCAAAGAAGGCAGATGCCTGTGCTGGTTCTGGCTGGGACAGGGTTCGTTTTCTTCCTAGGAGCTGGTCCAGTGCTGTACTTTGGATTTAGTACGAGAATGATGCTGATAACATGCTGGTGCTATAGTCGGTGCTAAGTAGTGCTTGTCCTAAGTCAAGGATTTTTCATTTTCCCAGGCTCTGCATGCGAGCGGGTGCACAGGAAGCTGGGAGGGCGCAGGGCTGCCGGGAGAGCTGACCCCAGCTGAGCACGGGGACGCTCCGTACCGTACGAGGTCACGCTCGGCACAGGAATCTGGGGGAGGGAGAAGAAACGGGGAGGACGGTCAAAGTGGTGACAGCACCATGGATGACCAGCTGGTGGCCCTTTCCTCTGCGGCGTTGCTCTCTTAAGTGCAGCCTGGTTCTTGCAGGTTGATCTCAAGCAAGGGCCTCCGACGGTCCCGTCGAGAAGCAAACGGGGACTTTGCCGCTCACCAGGTGAGTTTGGGAAAGAAAGGCCCCTCCTGCAAGCAGCTGGGCTGTGCTCCCTTGTCCCTTGAGTGTGCCTGTGCAGGTTGGGCAGCCTGAGAGAGGACGTCAGCCGGAGGAGGAAGGACAGCGCCTGCACCAGCCGCTGGACGTGGTTCTGCAGGGACACGCAGCCTCTGGTGCTGCCCACAGCTTGGAGGAGGAGAGGGCCAGGGCTGGGCCAGGCTGTCCCACGGACACGCCGGCTCTCCGGAGCCCCCGAGCCGGAGCTGTTGAGCCGGAGCCACGGTTCCAGCTGCCGGCTCCCTGCCTGTCCTGCCGCACCGCTCAGCAACGCGCTGCAGGCAGGGCAGGGCAGGGCAGGGCAGGCTCCGGGAGCGCTGGCCTGGCGGCATCCACTGACGAGCTCTTCTCTCTTTTCCTTTGCAGCAGGAGGGAGCAGCAGTAGCAACAGGAGGAAGAGGACGAGGAGGAGGAGGCGAAGGAGGAGGAGGAGGAGGAGGAGGAGGAGGAGGAGGAGGAGGAGGAGGAGGAGGGGGGCACGCTGCCCCGGCCCACCCAGGTCAGGAGGGAGCAGCAACAGCAGGAGATGGAGGAGAAGGAGGAGAAGGAGGAGGGGGAGGAGGGGGAGGAGGAGGAGGAGGAGGAGGAGGAGGAGGATGGCACACTGCCCCGGCCCACCCAGGTCAACCAGCCTGGCCAGGGGGCCCCCAGCCGTCCCTCCACAGGCGCCGGAGGGGCAGTGAAAAGATGCAGGAAGGTGCAGCAGGTCAGGCAGCCCAGGTGTGTGCCCATAGCCAATGCCAGCAACGGCTCTCTCCTCTGGGCCGTAAGCAATTCCTCATAAACGGTGTTCCCCAGAGAGAGGGCAACGAAACCCTGCCTCTTCCTGCCGTCATGGATTCACCAGAGCTTTCTGACTCTGTCATTGCAGGTGCCGATTCATTCTCCCTGCATGAAACGCTGTGACTCCAGGGCCCCTGCAGTTGCTGTCTACAATAAAAAGATCTTTTCTCTCTTGCGACTGAGTCTGCCACAAGATATTCTGGAGTGGGGAGCTGTTGTTCTGCGATGAATCCTCAGGGAGCGGTGTAGGAGTCTGGGCCGCGCTGGAGGGAAGTTAGTGCAGGCAGAAGAATGCAAGCACGAAGACAAGGCCAGCAAAATAAGGCTGGCAAAAACACACAAGATAGCAGAGAAGTGAGAAACATCTGCGGTCAGCAAAAGCACACAAGTCTGAGCAGAACAGGGTATGAGATAAGGGAATTTTTGGCAAGTTTGGGGCTTTACGTACTAATTGTAATTAACCAAGGCAAATGCTTGTAGAGGCGCATGAACAGCACGTGCAGACAACCTGTAGCCTACTAGAAGATAGATGAGCACGTGTACGGAACTTAGTAGAATATAAATGTAACAAGGATTGGGAAATAAACGGACGATCTGATCATCATATTGGTGTTGTGTCGTTCCTGTTCCCGCATGGAGAAGTAAGGGCCCCAGCAGAGCGGTTTGGGAGCATCCCTTGTCCCAGCACCCTTCCCAGTGGGTGTCAGGGCTGAGTCGAGTTGCTTTAGAAGGGAAACCCCAGCTCAGAGTCACGCGCGAGGGTGGAGGTTGGAAGGAGCAAGTGACAAGAACAGTAACAAGTTGGTAGCACTCAGAATCTAAACGTAGCCGCCCCCAGCCCCTCTGGCACCTGAGGATAAACTGGGACGCAAGGGGGGTTATTTTCTGCCAAATTACCCTGTAAGGTGACAGGTGTCAATGTTGAGGACACTCCAGGGATGGAGACGTCACCACAGACACCCTGGGGACACCCTGGTCCCCTCCCAGTTGGGGGGCATCAAAGTGGGGAGCACCCCAGGGATGGGGATGGCCCCAAGTGCCAGCTTGGGGTCCTCGAGGTCATGGGGTGTCAACGGGGGGGACACCCCGAGGATGGGGACATCACTAAGAGCCACCTTGGGGTCCCTCAAGATAATGAGGCATCAACGTGGGGGACGTCTCATGGATGGGAATGTCCCCAACAGCCACCTTGGTGTCCCCATGTCCCCTCCCATGCCCAGGGTGATGATTTGGGCACCTCCAGGAGACCCTGGGGGGTGTGTGGGGGGTGTCCCCATGGCCCCCCGGGGTGTCCCTGTGTCCCCCATCCTGGTCGATGCCATGGATGGACAAGTGGAGGCTGTTGGTGGCTTTCCTTGTCAGCCTGGTGTTGTCTCCTTCCTGAGGGGTGGGGGGGGGACACACGGGTGACAACAGGCTCCCCAAATCTGAGGGGAGTGGTTGTGGGGGGTCACTGGGACACACCCCCTTCCCAGGTGTCCTCGAGAGTTTGGGGGTGCAGGGATAGGGCTGTGGCATCGGTGGGACCCCCCCACAAAAACCCTGCAGGGGATGGTGGGGACAGCAGGGACACAGTCTGTGGGGCAACTGGGGGGTGTGGGGGGGGTCACAGTGATGGGACCCCCCAAAGCTCCTGCAGGGGAAAGTAGGGATGTGGAGGAGGGGTTTGGGGGTCCCAGTGGGGGAACTAGGGGTGTAGGAGGAGGGGTGACATCACTGGCACCTCCCCCAGACCCCTGCAGGGGACAGTAGGGATGGAGGGGATCCCAAATGGGGAACTGAGGGTCTCTGGGGGGTTCAGGCGGAGTCCTCTCAATTTTGGGGGGGTCCTGGGGAGGTTTTGGTGGTCCTCAAAAAAACCCCACAATCCAAAAAAAAAAAAAAAAAAAAAAAAAGTTAATTCTAAACAGTCACTCTCCCCATTTTTTTCCTTCAAATTTCTTTTAGTTTTTAACTCTCCATATGCTTATGTGAAAGCTGCTTTCAGCTGCTGACATACTACTACTGCACATGGAAGAACTTGCCAACATGTAACAGTTTCTGCTTACAAGACAGAACAGCCACTGCTTTGTTAGTGTAAAAACATACAGGAGGGAACCTCTATCTCCACGGGCTTCTATCACATGTAACACCACAGCTCTCGACTGATTTAAGGGGGCGTGTGCTGCCCTCTACTGGTACGGGAACATTCTTCACTACTCCACAACTATTTTGTTGCAGTAAGATGCAGAAAGAGCAAGTCTGAATGGCTACAGCGCAGTATCAAACGGCAAGAAAACCCCGTTTAGCCTGAAGACAGTAAAGGTCAGCTTGACAATGCCAGCTTCATCTACTCAACGGCACTACTTATTCGGCAACTTGTACAGGATGCAGAATACTTGTAGTGCAATCTTACATACAGGGCCATTTGATCCACACTTCTAGCCCAGAGGTCCTAGCAAAATTTTCACATACCTCTGGCTCTAACCAAGGGCAGTGACTGCGCTGCAGGAGAAGTAATTTCTAAAAGCTTCTGAAGTCAGCCTCTAGTAATAGGACTCAACGCCATTACTCCAGGAAAGATGCTGACAGCATTACTAAGAGAGAGCTCTTCAGACTCCTGCCCAAGTGAATTCTGCGCACAGGAAACATCAGCTACCCCAGTTTTGCCTTCACAAGTTTTTCTTTCATTATTGTTTAAAGAACCATTTCACATTATTCCGCATATGTTCATTAGCATCGTTCCTCCTCTCAAAGTCCTTCACCCATTTAAGATTTCCTTACCAACAAGTCTGATCTTTTAGTTCCGAAGAAAAATTGATCAACGTCAAGAAATTCCTAGGAAAGCCACCGGTTTGCAGTCCAGCTTAACATCTCCCCGTGTACCCACAGGAGATAAACAAAAGAGGAGCTGAAGACAATTTCTCTCCCATAGCTCCTCCCAACTGCTTTGAGGTAACGGTTACAATCAGAACAGGGAGATGCAGAAAATCCAGCAACTAGACCTCTTCAGGTTCTCGCCTCCTCACGGCTGTCAGGAGGTGAAGGCTCTCACTGCAGAGAAGCTTTACTAAAAGAGACACCTGCTCCTCAGCAACTGCTGCCAAATTGTAATTCTCAGCCAACTGTAATCTCTGACCTAGTTGAGCTAGTAACCTACATACGGAACTCCTCTCCCTCCTAACCCCTGGAATCACCCAACCCATCTGGAGAGGGGCAGTGCAGATCCTCCCGATTCCTCTAGACAGCCGGCTTCTCCGTTACAGACATGTAAAGCAGTTACCTGGAAAACAAACGCCTGCGCTCCTTTGGAGTCTTTTTAGATTCCATCCGTTCCAGAGCAGAATCATCTGTAAACTCATCAAGTCTGGACTTTTTCTTTTCCCTGTTAAAAGAAGTTTGACCTTTACTACAATTATAGCTTGACCTTTATATCAAAAAGACACCAAGAAACAACATGGCCAAGATGAGAAAATGCATACTGCTTGCAGATGCAAAGGTGGACGTGCTATTTAAGCAAAACCAGTTTAGAATTCCTACAGGTCTTAGGGAAACTTTCAGGATGACATTCGTCTTGTTTTAGTTTTGCACGTTCACCATCCACACCGAGAAAGTCTATTGGAGAAAACATTCTGTCAGTTTTGCTGATGCCAGATGCACTCGAGTGTAACTGCCGTCCGACAGGCCATCGAAACACAAGCACGAAAAACAGCCCAACTTCACTGAGTCAAACCCCCACTCTTAACTTTAAGTCTCGTTGTGCTCTGTCAAACTCCTGTGTCAGAAATCGCAGCAGGACCAGGGGAGCGACGGTCCTCGGCTCTGGTGAGGCCGCACCTCGAATACCGTGTTCAGTTTTGGGCCCCTCACTACAACACAGACACTGAGGGGCTGGAGTGCGTCCAGACAAGAGCAACGAAGGTGGTGAAGGGTCTAGAGAACAAGTCCTGTGAGGAGCGGCTGAGGGAACTGGGGGTGTTTAGCCTGGAGAAGAGGAGGCTGCGGGGAGACCTCATCACTCTCTACAACTCCCTGAAAGGACGTTGTAGCAAGGTGGGTGTTGGTCTCTTTTCCCAAGTAACAAGCGATAGGAGGAGAAGCAACGGCCTCAAGTGGCACCAGGAGAGGTTTACATCAGCTATTGGGCAACATTTCTCCACTGAAAGGGTTGTCAAGCATTGGAACAGGCTGCCCAAGGAGGTGGTTGAGTCACCATCCACGGGTACATGTGCCTAAGTTGAGAACAAGAAGTGCTTGCCACCATGCTCCTCCTTCATTCACTTTCCTCCACTAAAACACGAGAATCACTGCATAAGGTGAAAGAAAACTTACCTTCTCTTCCCACATACCGCGGATTGACAGGGGGGAAGACTGAGGAAGTCCCGTGGCAGGTAAGAGCCACGAGTGCTGGTGGAGGTGCTGGTGGCTGCTACTGCTGCCTCTGCTTACAGAGCCTCTGTGCGTAACCAGTTCCATTTTTGAAGTTGTTCACAGCCTAGAGGCAGAAAAACATTTACAAAGAGGTAACATGAACCTTCAGTAGCTCTAGGAACAAAAGCCTCCACAGAGTAAAATTACTTGTGTGTTATACTATCCATCCTAACATAAACCGACACACGGATATATTCAGTTTAGATATCAGGAAGAAATTCCTCCCTGTGAGGGTGGTGAGACACTGGCACAGGTTGCCCAGAGAAGCTGTGGCTGCCCCCTCCCTGGAAGGGTTCAAGGCCAGGTTGGACGGGCCTTTGGGCAACCTGGGCTAGTGGAACGTGTCCCCGCCCGTGGCAGGGGGATTGGGACTGGATGGGCTTTAAGTTCCCTTCCAAGCCAAACCCTTCTGTGATATATGAACACATCCCACTAAACACTGACATTAAGGACTGGCAACTCAGAGTATCTGGATGTACAGTACTTCAGTGTTAACACTGAATTTGAAACTGAGGCAATCCTGTTAAACACAAGTGTGACCTGCATTTGCCAGCTTGTCTCTCAAGAGTTGTCAGCTTCTGTAACAACGGGTAACGTATTTGCAAAGTAAATTTAGCCTTATTCCATTTAGCCTCGTTGAAGGAGATGTAAAGAATTATTTTCTTCCCTTTCAGCTAATTGACTGACTAGACTTTTCTTACTAACAGTTTATCTAAAAGTCACTGCATTACCTGGCGTAGGCACTTGCTGGCAATTAAAGCACCAGGAGAAACATCTGCCTGATGACACGCTTGGGCATGTATGTTCCTCACATTCCAGTCATGCTGTTCTAATACCTGGGTATAATCAGAATCATCAAAACAGGTTTTAACAAACACGGGAGTAACACTTATATTCGTCACAATACCTGTTTCCACAGTAGGGAGTAACAAGTGCGCTGGTCATGATTTCTTCACAAATGAAACATAAGAGCTCCTCTGGAATAGGATTATCTGAGGAGGAGGAGGAGGAGGAGGAAGAGGACAGCTCCTCGGGTGAAAAGGGAGGCTTTTCGTAAAGTTATCAACATACACGTGTATGATGGCTTCTTAGCATCAATATTTGGACACAGACATGCAAACTGTCCATCAACTGAATCCCAAAGTCTGTGGCTTAATTGCTGGGCAATTCCCCAAGGAAAAAATACCTATCAAAAGCCAACAGTAAGACAGAAATCTCTTTCCATTTCATACGGTAAAAAAATACAGTGACTCCTGAAAAAAGGAATAGATATTAGACAGGGAAAACCTGTACAATTGCAGGCCAAGCAACAAAACGTTTAGTGCTTTGATGACTTTTAAAATTTATTTCATCAGAATAGTTAGACAAACATGGAAACATTTGCAATAGCAACACTTGGGTCAGTTTAAAGTCTTGCTAACGCTGAAGTACAGGTCAGGAAAAACTAAGGATGTGGGGAGGGCACTGTAGGTCTTTTTATTTTCATACACATTTACATATATCTTTATACACATACATACATACACTCCACAACGCCAAACAGCTCTCCTAAGTATGTCTGCCAGTAAACTGAAATAGCAGGCAGCAAGGATCCACGTCCGTACTAAGACAGTCAGGCCCGTAGTAAACTAAGATCACTGCAACCAGTGCCATCTTAAAGAAGGAAAAAAAAACCCAAACCAACCCAAAAACCTGAAGGGAACCATCACTGTGCACGTCATAAGCATGACATGATTTTAACCTGACAACTACCCTGCTCTAAACTTTATGCATCGTTAACTTTTCCATATTTTTAAAGCCTAAGGTTATTATTTTCAGGGACCTACTTGCAGCGGCAGCCTAAGGGGCGTTCTGGAGAACAGCACAGCGTCCACAACTTCCACAGCACAGCGCAGCATGATTAAGCACTAGATTTCTAGGGGAAGAAAAACAAAAAAGCACCAGCACTCGTTTACTCAACTGAAAAGCTTATTACCTGCACTTCCAAAGCAACAGGCGACAGGAATACGGAAGGCAAAGCAAACCACACCCATCTGCAATACTTTGTATTCTCCAATGAAGGTTAAAAATCTTTCCTTTCATATTACAAAGGATAAACAGGGTTCGGATGCACAGAAACTGTTTTTAGAGTGACGTCTGCAGACCTCTGAGCCACGAATTAAAACATCTTCCTAAAAGATAACAGTCTGAGCACTTCCTCTGGAGGGAGTGGGAAAAAAAAAAAAAAAACACAAACAACAAACCAGCAACAAACAAGCCAACCAAGAGAAGGAGGAAGCGAAGCAATACCAAGGTTTTTTTCCAGAGGTAACAAAATCCTGAGAAAACAAGATGTTTGTGCTATTAGCATAAAAATCCCAAAAGAAACAAAATAGTTCACCTTTCCCTTTGAAAAGCTGCCTTTGAGTCAAGATCTGCTCTTTTTCTCCCCCAAGCATGAAACGCCTGTTCAGCTTAAGACTGTTTTCAAAATACTAAGTGAAGTAGAATTAAGTGCACACACTGAAACACGTCGAGAAACTTATTAAAAAAACCCCAATACAATAGTACTACACTGGCTAGAAATCTTTTAAGTGTTCGGATGAAAAGGCGACTTAGTTTTAGGAAATAAAATGTTTGCAGCCAAAACCGACAGATGATGTTCCAGTCAAATGTAGGTTTAAAACTTTGGGGTTTTAATCGATGTATTAAAAATAGCTGGAGAAGGAAACGGGGACAGAAATGAAAAACCATTCAGGGGGTCAACTGTATAGATTGTCACCATGCAATCTCAACACGACAACTGCCCATCATCTATTCAGAACAAGCCAGCCCACAGTAGCACACTCCCTGGCAGAGGAAGGACCCTCTCCCCTCTCACAGGCTCGAGCAAGGAGTGCTCACAGTGTTTCGGGCTAAGGCCCAGCCAGCAGGAGGCAGCTTTTCTGTCAGACAGAGCAAGGCAAAAGGATCTCGTACAGCAACTTCCTTGCAGTCTCTTGCTCCCGAGCCCCTTCTTCAACTCCTCCTTCTTCTTCTGGTGACATGAAGGCAAAGCACGTCCTGGCCCTCTGAGCCCACGCTGCAGCCTGCTTCTCCCTAGAGCAACAGCAGGCACCTGGGATTCCCCTCCAAAGCCATTTACACACAGAAATCAGCTGAGCAGTGTATTGTGGAAGCATAAGCTGCAGTGGACATGACTTCGCATCAGTTATTTTTTTGTCCACCATGACAAAATAAAACCAGCAATTCCTTCCTTTATAGTAATTCTCCTCAATAGTTGCTCCCAATAGCTGTCACGCTTTTACATCACGGGAGAACAGATGCACTCAAAAGAACATTTACCCTAAAACGAGGACTCAGACCTACTCAAGCAGGCATGGGCAGCTCCCAGTTTCATTGAGTGTACACAGCAGCACTTGGTGGCGAAAGCAGAGTCACCGCGAACACCAATGAGAACTTTTAACACCAGCCTTTTTTTAGGGTTTGCTTTGCTTTGGTTTGGTTTTATCCCTCGAACGTGAACTAGGAAAGTCTATCTACCAAGCAAAAGGGAGCTGAACCAAAGGCTGCCGAGCATCCAACAGCTGCATCCACTTTGAAGAGCTTTACCAATTCTCCAGCACTCTACCCCCTGGTTTCTGGTGACACAGCCTGAAGCAGTGTTGAAACAAATGATCCAGATGCAATAAATAGCCCCATAAGAGTGCCTGCACGGCCTGATGGGGAATTGAAACTACATTCCTACCTTAGGACAGTTAAAACCAGGCTACACAAATCTTGATCTTGAAGAACAAGTAGATGCAAGACCTATGTTGTGTATCTCAGGAAAGCACACATGGGGCTAACAGCCCATTTCTACCTTTTCCACCTACAATCGATACAGGTAGTCACCACGTGTGTGACACTATATATATGTGTATACATATATACAGAGAGAGACAGAGATGGGGGAAGATTACTGAAGTGTTTTTATGCTCTTTGGAATACGCTATCTTTTATCGACACTAAATTTAAAAAGTGGGCAGGAGGGGCAAACTCTGCGATAGTTTCTCCCTGTAATAGTCATTTTAAAAGTGGTAAACGTTGTCCAAGAAGATGAAAAGTACTTGCCTTTCTGTGAGTCTCGGTCGGTAGCTTCCAGGGGTAACCGCTCGTTTTCCCGAGGTGAAGACACGGTTTTTGTTGGTTGGTGTTCGTGAGAGGGCTGAATCCTGTAACACTCTCCTAAACACACCCCGGGAGGGGAGGGGGAAAAAAAAACCAGCAAAGTTTACTATATTGGCAGCACTGCTGTTTAGGAAAGAGTGACTAAGTTTGGACTTACCAGATTTATAGCGTATTTCCTTTATTGCCCTTTCCTCTTCAATAGCTGCAGCAGTCTTAGGCACCCAGTTAGGAACATCTGTAGGAAATATTTTTCAAGGATTACTAGACAGCTATACAAAGACCTTCAGCAATTCTTAATAACCAACCACCACAAGGAATTTCACTTTGGTCACAGCCCTTCTTTTTTTCTGACTGCAACCTCTGCTTCTGGCCAGCAGATTGATTCCTTGCTATTAGGTATTTGCAAGCGCAATGGACTTGCAGTGACGACACATATTAAGAAGCAAATGTTTGTTGATCTAAACTGATTCAAAACCATCTTCAGTTACCCCCAAAAGGAAATCTTCTGATGAAACATGTCGCCAGGGAGTGCTTGTCACAAAACCTCTGCCCAAAGTTCCTCTCCTGCAGTGTCTGCCAGCAGAGCTGGCGAAGGGAGTGCTCCTTGGCTGTCTCAGGTAAGGCTACTAAGATTAACAAAGCCCTACTTCTTGTATTGTTGAGGTTCCTGTGGCTTACTCAGACTGAAACCGAGTTAGGAAGCATGAACAGGCAGCCCTGCCAGCCAGCCTGAAGGGCAGGGGAAAGTGAGGAGCAGCTTGGGGCTGCCTCAGAACTAGCACAGCAGTTTGCGGAGTGCGCACGTGAGAGTAGGTCGCTCTCTCACTCTCCGGGAATGTGCAATCCATTCCTTCCCTGTGAATCTCGCATCTCTGACTGAGATAACATTCAACAGTTTAACTACATTTTAAAAAATTAAAAAATATCTCTATAAAAATAGATACACATAGACATTCAGTTTACGTGGAGAGTGTCGTATGGATTCTCTTTGCTAGGTTTAAGAATAACTTTCTGTAGTAAAATGACACTGCCTACAGAGTTTGGGAAACCAGCTGAAGAAATTATTTCCGTTGAAGTCACACCACTCTCTTTTGTGAACAAACCTGTGACTTCAGTGACGAGTGTGTAGAGCCCCTGTTCAAAAGTCTCTTTCCCAGAGAAGTACCTCCTAAACTTGTAATTTCACCCCCAAATTCTGAGAAATTCTGAAGAGTATTTGATGGCCATCTGAACCATGGATCGTATTTTCAGCTCTATTTAATGAAAAAGAGGTTTGTGAATTCTACCACTGTTGAAATATACAGCCAGGCATTTCACAGGAGGTAGAAAATGCTCCGGCGTGGGGTCCTCCCTGGGCTGCAGGAGGGCATCTGCTCCACCGCTGATGGCCATGGGCTGTGGGCACAGCCTGCCCTCTCCCCACGGGCTGAGGGGAGTCTCTGCCGCAGCGCACCTCCCCCTCGCCCTCCTCCTCCTCCTCCTTTAGCTGCTCTGACCTCGGTGTTTGCAGAGGTGTTTCCCTCACTCCCCTCCTCCTCCCAGGTTTCCCTTCTTCAGTATCTTAACCCAGAGGCGCAGCCACCGTCACTAATTGGCTCGGCCTTGGCCAGAGGCAGGCCTGACTTCTAGAAGCTTCTCACAGCAGCCACCCCTGTAGCCCCTCTCCCGCTACCAAACCCCGCCACACACAAACCCACCACCACAGCCTTCGCCCTGAGCACTCCCCTGAAGAGCCCGTAGCCAAGATCAAATCAGTCCCATATGCTGGTCTGGACTCACAGCTGACCTGCAGCCATTCTTTGTGCAAGGCCGGGGCGGCTCCGGCTTCACCTTCACCCGCCCCTTCGGCAGCTGAGGCCACAATGAGCTGGGGACAGCCATCCCCCACGGGCCTTCCCAGCCTCAGAGCCAAACCCCTCCTCCAGGCCCCAAGGACCTCGGTGGCCCTACAGCGGACGCCTCCCGTCCCCCCTGCGCAGCAGCCCAGAGGACGCCAGGCCCTCTCCTTCCATCTGCCCCTCTCTGCTCCTGTCGGCTCTGGGGACGCTGCCACTCGCAGCAGCCGAGTGGTTGGAGGGGGATGGAGACTCCCCGGCCCTGCCGGGACACTGTGGCCACTGGCCCGTTGAGGGGACCCCAGGCCTGGCCTGAGCAGGGGGCTGGAGCCCAGGGCACACCAGGGGAGCTGGAGGCCGTCCCGGTGCCCGAGGGGCAGCCCTGCTCTCTGGCAAGAAAATGGTGCCCGGCACGGGGCCTTCAGCGCCTCAGGGGACACCTGGGCCTCAGGGGCCTTCACCTGGGCCTCAGGGGCCAATCCCAGCAGCCACCGTTGGTGACGTCAGCAGCCGCCCATTACACAACCCCTGCGGCTGGCCCACAGCTCGCTGCGCAATCGAGCTTGTGGCAGCAGGTGTGATTTGTAGACGAGCCCACGGACAGTGCGGCGAGCAAAAAGAAGGTTCTTGGAACCAGGGAGGATGGCTCCCCAGCCCCAAAAACGCAAGAGGGCTGATGGGAGCCGCAGCAGCTCTGGCAGGTCAGTTGAACCCATGGAGGTTGACCTGCCACAGTGGGGCCATGAGCCCATGGAGGTGGATCCTCCTCGAGCGGAGGAGGAGCCCATGGAGGTGGATCCTCCTCAAGAAGAGGAGGAGCCCATGCAGGTGGATCCACCTCGAGAGGAGGAGGAGCCCATGCAGGTGGATCCACCTCGAGAAGAGGAGGAGCCGATGGAGGTGGATCCATCTCCTGCGGGGCTGATGGGGCACTGCAGCACCATGCCTGGGTGCCCAAAGCGCCGCAGGGCCCGGGGGGGCTCTCAGCCGGCCTCCCAATAGCCCCCCCCCCCCCCCCCAACAAGTGGTGCTAGCCCCGAGGGGACCAGCCACTCCGACACCCGGTAAGCTCATCATGTCAAGCCGCAGATGAGCCCGGCTTTCCCACCCCCACCCCCTCCCCTCATAACGGGGGCCATCTCCTCTGCCCTGAGCCCAAAGAGGCGAGGAGAGGGGCTGCCATTTTCTGTCTGGCAGTGCCATAGTGCCGGGAGGAGTCCCTTGGAGCCTGTTGGAGCCCGCCGAGGACCACGGAGGACTGCCGCAGCCCCCTGAGGACCACCGAGGAACGTCAAGGACCACCGAGGACCACTGAGGACCACCGAGGACGCCCAAGGACCGCCGCAGAACCCCAAGGACCACTGAGGACCACCAAGGACCACCGAGGACCGCCAGAGACCACCGAGTACCACTGGAGGCTGTTGGACTCCCTTGGAGGCCATCAAGGTAACCGGGGCCTGGAGGTGGCATTTTTTCAGCCTGAGGATGAGGAAGCCCGTGGGGGGTGGCTGTCCTCACCCAGCTCTCGCCTCAGCTCCCCAACGGGTGCGTGAAGGGGAAGCCAGACCCGCCCCGGCAGTGCGCAGAGAAGAGCAGCAGAGCACCAAAGAAGGCAGATGCCTGTGCTGGTTCTGGCTGGGACAGAGTTCATTTTCTTCCTAGGAGCTGGCCCAGTGCTGTACTTTGGATTTAGTACGAGAATGATGCTGATAACATGCTGGTGCTATAGTCGGTGCTAAGTAGTGCTCGTCCTAAGTCAAGGATTTTTCATTTTCCCAGGCTCTGCATGCGAGCGGGTGCACAGGAAGCTGGGAGGGCGCAGGGCTGCCGGGAGAGCTGACCCCAGCTGAGCACGGGGACGCTCCGTACCGTACGAGGTCACGCTCGGCACAGGAATCTGGGGGAGGGAGAAGAAACGGGGAGGACGGTCAAAGTGGTGACAGCACCATGGATGACCAGCTGGTGGCCCTTTCCTCTGCGGCGTTGCTCTCTTAAGTGCAGCCTGGTTCTTGCAGGTTGATCTCAAGCAAGGGCCTCCGACGGTCCCGTCGAGAAGCAAACGGGGACTTTGCCGCTCACCAGGTGAGTTTGGGAAAGAAAGGCCCCTCCTGCAAGCAGCTGGGCTGTGCTCCCTTGTCCCTTGAGTGTGCCTGTGCAGGTTGGGCAGCCTGAGAGAGGACGTCAGCCGGAGGAGGAAGGACAGCGCCTGCACCAGCCGCTGGACGTGGTTCTGCAGGGACACGCAGCCTCTGGTGCTGCCCACAGCTTGGAGGAGGAGAGGGCCAGGGCTGGGCCAGGCTGTCCCACGGACACGCCGGCTCTCCGGAGCCCCCGAGCCGGAGCTGTTGAGCCGGAGCCACGGTTCCAGCTGCCGGCTCCCTGCCTGTCCTGCCGCACCGCTCAGCAACGCGCTGCAGGCAGGGCAGGGCAGGGCAGGGCAGGCTCCGGGAGCGCTGGCCTGGCGGCATCCACTGACGAGCTCTTCTCTCTTTTCCTTTGCAGCAGGAGGGAGCAGCAGTAGCAACAGGAGGAAGAGGACGAGGAGGAGGAGGCGAAGGAGGAGGAGGAGGAGGAGGAGGAGGAGGAGGAGGAGGAGGAGGAGGAGGAGGGGGGCACGCTGCCCCGGCCCACCCAGGTCAGGAGGGAGCAGCAACAGCAGGAGATGGAGGAGAAGGAGGAGAAGGAGGAGGGGGAGGAGGGGGAGGAGGAGGAGGAGGAGGAGGAGGAGGAGGAGGATGGCACACTGCCCCGGCCCACCCAGGTCAACCAGCCTGGCCAGGGGGCCCCCAGCCGTCCCTCCACAGGCGCCGGAGGGGCAGTGAAAAGATGCAGGAAGGTGCAGCAGGTCAGGCAGCCCAGGTGTGTGCCCATAGCCAATGCCAGCAACGGCTCTCTCCTCTGGGCCGTAAGCAATTCCTCATAAACGGTGTTCCCCAGAGAGAGGGCAACGAAACCCTGCCTCTTCCTGCCGTCATGGATTCACCAGAGCTTTCTGACTCTGTCATTGCAGGTGCCGATTCATTCTCCCTGCATGAAACGCTGTGACTCCAGGGCCCCTGCAGTTGCTGTCTACAATAAAAAGATCTTTTCTCTCTTGCGACTGAGTCTGCCACAAGATATTCTGGAGTGGGGAGCTGTTGTTCTGAGATGAATCCTCAGGGAGCGGTGTAGGAGTCTGGGCCGCGCTGGAGGGAAGTTAGTGCAGGCAGAAGAATGCAAGCACGAAGACAAGGCCAGCAAAATAAGGCTGGCAAAAACACACAAGATAGCAGAGAAGTGAGAAACATCTGCGGTCAGCAAAAGCACACAAGTCTGAGCAGAACAGGGTATGAGATAAGGGAGTTTTTGGCAAGTTTGGGGCTTTACGTACTAATTGCAATTAACCAAGGCAAATGCTTGTAGAGGCGCATGAACAGCACGTGCAGACAACCTGTAGCCTACTAGAAGATAGATGAGCACGTGTACGGAACTTAGTAGAATATAAATGTAACAAGGATTGGGAAATAAACGGACGATCTGATCATCATATTGGTGTTGTGTCGTTCCTGTTCCCGCATGGAGAAGTAAGGGCCCCAGCAGAGCGGTTTGGGAGCATCCCTTGTCCCAGCACCCTTCCCAGTGGGTATCAGGGCTGAGTCGAGTTGCTTTAGAAGGGAAACCCCAGCTCAGAGTCATGCGCGAGGGTGGAGGTTGGAAGGAGCAAGTGACAAGAACAGTAACAAGTTGGTAGCACTCAGAATCTAAACGTAGCCGCCCCCAGCCCCTCTGGCACCTGAGGATAAACTGGGACGCAAGGGGGGTTATTTTCTGCCAAATTACCCTGTAAGGTGACAGGTGTCAATGTTGAGGACACTCCAGGGATGGAGACGTCACCACAGACACCCTGGGGACACCCTGGTCCCCTCCCAGTTGGGGGGCATCAAAGTGGGGAGCACCCCAGGGATGGGGATGGCCCCAAGTGCCAGCTTGGGGTCCTCGAGGTCATGGGGTGTCAACGGGGGGGACACCCCGAGGATGGGGACATCACTAAGAGCCACCTTGGGGTCCCTCAAGATAATGAGGCATCAACGTGGGGGACGTCTCATGGATGGGAATGTCCCCAACAGCCACCTTGGTGTCCCCATGTCCCCTCCCATGCCCAGGGTGATGATTTGGGCACCTCCAGGAGACCCTGGGGGGTGTGTGGGGGGTGTCCCCATGGCCCCCCGGGGTGTCCCTGTGTCCCCCATCCTGGTCGATGCCATGGATGGACAAGTGGAGGCTGTTGGTGGCTTTCCTTGTCAGCCTGGTGTTGTCTCCTTCCTGAGGGGTGGGGGGGGGACACACGGGTGACAACAGGCTCCCCAAATCTGAGGGGAGTGGTTGTGGGGGGTCACTGGGACACACCCCCTTCCCAGGTGTCCTCGAGAGTTTGGGGGTGCAGGGATAGGGCTGTGGCATCGGTGGGACCCCCCCACAAAAACCCTGCAGGGGATGGTGGGGACAGCAGGGACACAGTCTGTGGGGCAACTGGGGGGTGTGGGGGGGGTCACAGTGATGGGACCCCCCAAAGCTCCTGCAGGGGAAAGTAGGGATGTGGAGGAGGGGTTTGGGGGTCCCAGTGGGGGAACTAGGGGTGTAGGAGGAGGGGTGACATCACTGGCACCTCCCCCAGACCCCTGCAGGGGACAGTAGGGATGGAGGGGATCCCAAATGGGGAACTGAGGGTCTCTGGGGGGTTCAGGCGGAGTCCTCTCAATTTTGGGGGGGTCCTGGGGAGGTTTTGGTGGTCCTCAAAAAAACCCCACAATCCAAAAAAAAAAAAAAAAAAAAAAAAGTTAATTCTAAACAGTCACTCTCCCCATTTTTTTCCTTCAAATTTCTTTTAGTTTTTAACTCTCCATATGCTTATGTGAAAGCTGCTTTCAGCTGCTGACATACTACTACTGCACATGGAAGAACTTGCCAACATGTAACAGTTTCTGCTTACAAGACAGAACAGCCACTGCTTTGTTAGTGTAAAAACATACAGGAGGGAACCTCTATCTCCACGGGCTTCTATCACATGTAACACCACAGCTCTCGACTGATTTAAGGGGGCGTGTGCTGCCCTCTACTGGTACGGGAACATTCTTCACTACTCCACAACTATTTTGTTGCAGTAAGATGCAGAAAGAGCAAGTCTGAATGGCTACAGCGCAGTATCAAACGGCAAGAAAACCCCGTTTAGCCTGAAGACAGTAAAGGTCAGCTTGACAATGCCAGCTTCATCTACTCAACGGCACTACTTATTCGGCAACTTGTACAGGATGCAGAATACTTGTAGTGCAATCTTACATACAGGGCCATTTGATCCACACTTCTAGCCCAGAGGTCCTAGCAAAATTTTCACATACCTCTGGCTCTAACCAAGGGCAGTGACTGCGCTGCAGGAGAAGTAATTTCTAAAAGCTTCTGAAGTCAGCCTCTAGTAATAGGACTCAACGCCATTACTCCAGGAAAGATGCTGACAGCATTACTAAGAGAGAGCTCTTCAGACTCCTGCCCAAGTGAATTCTGCGCACAGGAAACATCAGCTACCCCAGTTTTGCCTTCACAAGTTTTTCTTTCATTATTGTTTAAAGAACCATTTCACATTATTCCGCATATGTTCATTAGCATCGTTCCTCCTCTCAAAGTCCTTCACCCATTTAAGATTTCCTTACCAACAAGTCTGATCTTTTAGTTCCGAAGAAAAATTGATCAACGTCAAGAAATTCCTAGGAAAGCCACCGGTTTGCAGTCCAGCTTAACATCTCCCCGTGTACCCACAGGAGATAAACAAAAGAGGAGCTGAAGACAATTTCTCTCCCATAGCTCCTCCCAACTGCTTTGAGGTAACGGTTACAATCAGAACAGGGAGATGCAGAAAATCCAGCAACTAGACCTCTTCAGGTTCTCGCCTCCTCACGGCTGTCAGGAGGTGAAGGCTCTCACTGCAGAGAAGCTTTACTAAAAGAGACACCTGCTCCTCAGCAACTGCTGCCAAATTGTAATTCTCAGCCAACTGTAATCTCTGACCTAGTTGAGCTAGTAACCTACATACGGAACTCCTCTCCCTCCTAACCCCTGGAATCACCCAACCCATCTGGAGAGGGGCAGTGCAGATCCTCCCGATTCCTCTAGACAGCCGGCTTCTCCGTTACAGACATGTAAAGCAGTTACCTGGAAAACAAACGCCTGCGCTCCTTTGGAGTCTTTTTAGATTCCATCCGTTCCAGAGCAGAATCATCTGTAAACTCATCAAGTCTGGACTTTTTCTTTTCCCTGTTAAAAGAAGTTTGACCTTTACTACAATTATAGCTTGACCTTTATATCAAAAAGACACCAAGAAACAACATGGCCAAGATGAGAAAATGCATACTGCTTGCAGATGCAAAGGTGGACGTGCTATTTAAGCAAAACCAGTTTAGAATTCCTACAGGTCTTAGGGAAACTTTCAGGATGACATTCGTCTTGTTTTAGTTTTGCACGTTCACCATCCACACCGAGAAAGTCTATTGGAGAAAACATTCTGTCAGTTTTGCTGATGCCAGATGCACTCGAGTGTAACTGCCGTCCGACAGGCCATCGAAACACAAGCACGAAAAACAGCCCAACTTCACTGAGTCAAACCCCCACTCTTAACTTTAAGTCTCGTTGTGCTCTGTCAAACTCCTGTGTCAGAAATCGCAGCAGGACCAG
The DNA here is from genome assembly GCF_047716275.1 of Strix uralensis. Lineage (NCBI taxonomy): Eukaryota > Metazoa > Chordata > Aves > Strigiformes > Strigidae > Strix > Strix uralensis. Next base: position 80,854 of record NW_027436898.1, read on the forward strand.
GGGAGCGACGGTCCTCGGCTCTGGTGAGGCCGCACCTCGAATACCGTGTTCAGTTTTGGGCCCCTCACTACAACACAGACACTGAGGGGCTGGAGTGCGTCCAGACAAGAGCAACGAAGGTGGTGAAGGGTCTAGAGAACAAGTCCTGTGAGGAGCGGCTGAGGGAACTGGGGGTGTTTAGCCTGGAGAAGAGGAGGCTGCGGGGAGACCTCATCACTCTCTACAACTCCCTGAAAGGACGTTGTAGCAAGGTGGGTGTTGGTCTCTTTTCCCAAGTAACAAGCGATAGGAGGAGAAGCAACGGCCTCAAGTGGCACCAGGAGAGGTTTACATCAGCTATTGGGCAACATTTCTCCACTGAAAGGGTTGTCAAGCATTGGAACAGGCTGCCCAAGGAGGTGGTTGAGTCACCATCCACGGGTACATGTGCCTAAGTTGAGAACAAGAAGTGCTCGCCACCATGCTCCTCCTTCATTCGCTTTCCTCTACTAAAACACGAGAATCACTGCATAAGGTGAAAGAAAACTTACCTTCTCTTCCCACATACCGCGGATTGACAGGGGGGAAGACTGAGGAAGTCCCGTGGCAGGTAAGAGCCACGAGTGCTGGTGGAGGTGCTGGTGGCTGCTGCTGCTGCCTCTGCTTACAGAGCCTCTGTGCGTAACCAGTTCCATTTTTGAAGTTGTTCACAGCCTAGAGGCAGAAAAACATTTACAAAGAGGTAACATGAACCTTCAGTAGCTCTAGGAACAAAAGCCTCCACAGAGTAAAATTACTTGTGTGTTATACTATCCATCCTAACATAAACCGACACACGGATATATTCAGTTTAGATATCAGGAAGAAATTCCTCCCTGTGAGGGTGGTGAGACACTGGCACAGGTTGCCCAGAGAAGCTGTGGCTGCCCCCTCCCTGGAAGGGTTCAAGGCCAGGTTGGACGGGCCTTTGGGCAACCTGGGCTAGTGGAACGTGTCCCCGCCCGTGGCAGGGGGGTTGGGACTGGATGGGCTTTAAGTTCCCTTCCAAGCCAAACCCTTCTGTGATATATGAACACATCCCACTAAACACTGACATTAAGGACTGGCAACTCAGAGTATCTGGATGTACAGTACTTCAGTGTTAACACTGAATTTGAAACTGAGGCAATCCTGTTAAACACAAGTGTGACCTGCATTTGCCAGCTTGTCTCTCAAGAGTTGTCAGCTTCTGTAACAACGGGTAACGTATTTGCAAAGTAAATTTAGCCTTATTCCATTTAGCCTCGTTGAAGGAGATGTAAAGAATTATTTTCTTCCCTTTCAGCTAATTGACTGACTAGACTTTTCTTACTAACAGTTTATCTAAAAGTCACTGCATTACCTGGCGTAGGCACTTGCTGGCAATTAAAGCACCAGGAGAAACATCTGCCTGATGACACGCTTGGGCATGTATGTTCCTCACATTCCAGTCATGCTGTTCTAATACCTGGGTATAATCAGAATCATCAAAACAGGTTTTAACAAACACGGGAGTAACACTTATATTCGTCACAATACCTGTTTCCACAGTAGGGAGTAACAAGTGCGCTGGTCATGATTTCTTCACAAATGAAACATAAGAGCTCCTCTGGAATAGGATTATCTGAGGAGGAGGAGGAGGAGGAAGAGGACAGCTCCTCGGGTGAAAAGGGAGGCTTTTCGTAAAGTTATCAACATACACGTGTATGATGGCTTCTTAGCATCAATATTTGGACACAGACATGCAAACTGTCCATCAACTGAATCCCAAAGTCTGTGGCTTAATTGCTGGGCAATTCCCCAAGGAAAAAATACCTATCAAAAGCCAACAGTAAGACAGAAATCTCTTTCCATTTCATACGGTAAAAAAATACAGTGACTCCTGAAAAAAGGAATAGATATTAGACAGGGAAAACCTGTACAATTGCAGGCCAAGCAACAAAACGTTTAGTGCTTTGATGACTTTTAAAATTTATTTCATCAGAATAGTTAGACAAACATGGAAACATTTGCAATAGCAACACTTGGGTCAGTTTAAAGTCTTGCTAACGCTGAAGTACAGGTCAGGAAAAACTAAGGATGTGGGGAGGGCACTGTAGGTCTTTTTATTTTCATACACATTTACATATATCTTTATACACATACATACATACACTCCACAACGCCAAACAGCTCTCCTAAGTATGTCTGCCAGTAAACTGAAATAGCAGGCAGCAAGGATCCACGTCCGTACTAAGACAGTCAGGCCCGTAGTAAACTAAGATCACTGCAACCAGTGCCATCTTAAAGAAGGAAAAAAAAACCCAAACCAACCCAAAAACCTGAAGGGAACCATCACTGTGCACGTCATAAGCATGACATGATTTTAACCTGACAACTACCCTGCTCTAAACTTTATGCATCGTTAACTTTTCCATATTTTTAAAGCCTAAGGTTATTATTTTCAATGACCTACTTGCAGCGGCAGCCTAAGGGGCGTTCTGGAGAACAGCACAGCGTCCACAACTTCCACAGCACAGCGCAGCATGATTAAGCACTAGATTTCTAGGGGAAGAAAAACAAAAAAGCACCAGCACTCGTTTACTCAACTGAAAAGCTTATTACCTGCACTTCCAAAGCAACAGGCGACAGGAATACGGAAGGCAAAGCAAACCACACCCATCTGCAATACTTTGTATTCTCCAATGAAGGTTAAAAATCTTTCCTTTCATATTACAAAGGATAAACAGGGTTCGGATGCACAGAAACTGTTTTTAGAGTGACGTCTGCAGACCTCTGAGCCACGAATTAAAACATCTTCCTAAAAGATAACAGTCTGAGCACTTCCTCTGGAGGGAGTGGGAAAAAAAAAAAAAAACCACAAACAACAAACCAGCAACAAACAAGCCAACCAAGAGAAGGAGGAAGCGAAGCAATACCAAGGTTTTTTTCCAGAGGTAACAAAATCCTGAGAAAACAAGATGTTTGTGCTATTAGCATAAAAATCCCAAAAGAAACAAAATAGTTCACCTTTCCCTTTGAAAAGCTGCCTTTGAGTCAAGATCTGCTCTTTTTCTCCCCCAAGCATGAAACGCCTGTTCAGCTTAAGACTGTTTTCAAAATACTAAGTGAAGTAGAATTAAGTGCACACACTGAAACACGTCGAGAAACTTATTAAAAAAACCCCAATACAATAGTACTACACTGGCTAGAAATCTTTTAAGTGTTCGGATGAAAAGGCGACTTAGTTTTAGGAAATAAAATGTTTGCAGCCAAAACCGACAGATGATGTTCCAGTCAAATGTAGGTTTAAAACTTTGGGGTTTTAATCGATGTATTAAAAATAGCTGGAGAAGGAAACGGGGACAGAAATGAAAAACCATTCAGGGGGTCAACAGTATAGATTGTCACCATGCAATCTCAACACGACAACTGCCGATCATCTATTCAGAACAAGCCAGCCCACAGTAGCACACTCCCTGGCAGAGGAAGGACCCTCTCCCCTCTCACAGGCTCGAGCAAGGAGTGCTCACAGTGTTTCGGGCTAAGGCCCAGCCAGCAGGAGGCAGCTTTTCTGTCAGACAGAGCAAGGCAAAAGGATCTCGTACAGCAACTTCCTTGCAGTCTCTTGCTCCCGAGCCCCTTCTTCAACTCCTCCTTCTTCTTCTGGTGACATGAAGGCAAAGCACGTCCTGGCCCTCTGAGCCCATGCTGCAGCCTGCTTCTCCCTAGAGCAACAGCAGGCACCTGGGATTCCCCTCCAAAGCCATTTACACACAGAAATCAGCTGAGCAGTGTATTGTGGAAGCATAAGCTGCAGTGGACATGACTTCGCATCAGTTATTTTTTTGTCCACCATGACAAAATAAAACCAGCAATTCCTTCCTTTATAGTAATTCTCCTCAATAGTTGCTCCCAATAGCTGTCACGCTTTTACATCACGGGAGAACAGATGCACTCAAAAGAACATTTACCCTAAAACGAGGACTCAGACCTACTCAAGCAGGCATGGGCAGCTCCCAGTTTCATTGAGTGTACACAGCAGCACTTGGTGGCGAAAGCAGAGTCACCGCGAACACCAATGAGAACTTTTAACACCAGCCTTTTTTTAGGGTTTGCTTTGCTTTGGTTTGGTTTTATCCCTCGAACGTGAACTAGGAAAGTCTATCTACCAAGCAAAAGGGAGCTGAACCAAAGGCTGCCGAGCATCCAACAGCTGCATCCACTTTGAAGAGCTTTACCAATTCTCCAGCACTCTGCCCCCTGGTTTCTGGTGACACAGCCTGAAGCAGTGTTGAAACAAATGATCCAGCTTAGCACCTGCCCCTTCTCTTAAGAACAGCAATCTCTTGCCTCACGACCTCTATTTTACATAGACTTGGGCCATAAACAAATGCAAGAGATGGAGAAAAACTGAAGACTGACAACAACTGAAACAGAAGTATTACTTTTCCATCAACCAGTTAGAAAAATAACTTCTGCGCTTACATAACAGGAACTAACAAAAAGAAGGCCTTCCGTTCAGAACAGATCAGTGTGTCTTCACAAGAAAGTGATTTCAACCATTTCAACTTAACAAAGTCAGCGTTATCATTAGCAATGCACCTTTCCTGAAGAGGAAATCCTTGTCTTTTTCAACTGTCAACTGCAAGAGTGTGTCAACAAAACAAATAAACAAACAACCCACACCCCAAGAGCTCTCTTTAGGTTATAGATATACAGATACGACATGTCTTCATAGATGATAGCTGCATCAATTTATAATTCAGGTCCTTCTCCTCCAGGAACCAGCTGGTGTTAGTGCCATAGATTTGAGTCTCACAAACCCACACCCAACAGGTCTTGCTTTACAACATTTTTTAGCAGATGGAGACTTTGTGGTAGATCACAAAAGTGATTTTTAGATTCAAGAGTATCTTCCTCTCCCAACAGAGGAAGTCAGTTACCACCAGAGAGGTGCAGGCCAAAGCCAAAATCTCCAAAATGCAAAGAATGTTTAACAAAACACGAAGGAGTGCCTAGATAACACACATCCTGGTTTTTGTCTTTGTTATTCACTTCAAGGAGATGAGTCTGTCTAGAAACACTACAGCTTGTTTTTAGAAGGACAAAGAACATGCTCCCTTCCATGAAGAATTTCTCCAGTTGCCAATTCTTCCCCAGACTGTCGCTACACTGGCAAGTTGGTCTCCTCTTTCCAACTTCTATGGCTAAGCAGAGCCCAAAAACTAAGAGCGAGCCTGAGCCCTTCTACAGGCAGCAGGGAATAAGTCAGCACAGCATTTTCCTGTGAAGAAAGTAAAGAACTGAACAACAGAAAAGGAAATACAAAAGGAAAAACGTCAGTAAGGGAAAAGAGAATAACCATTCCTTTTACTGATATATTCTTAATAATTAGCTGAGCACTTCTAAAGACAAAGAGCTTTGATGCTTTTGGCACCAAAGTAAGGAAAAGTCTAAAGCACAGTCCTCCTGATGTGGGAAGATGTGTCCCCAAAAGAGACACAAGTTCGAATACAGAAACATCTCTACGTCTTGCTGGAAATTTACACGCTAAGAATCACCAGCTTCTGCTTCAAGAGAACACACCAGCAGCTTCACTGGACGGTAGCAATTTCACCCCATACAAGAAGTCAGAACATGCACTACCCTTCTAGCATGCAGCACAGTCATTTCTAAGCCCTTTTTCTGCTTTGGTTAAGTCAAGATGGCACGTGCTCAGACACACAGCGAGGAGGTGCAAGGTAGCTAAGACAGCAAAATGGAAATTACTCCCCATTCACACAGAGCCAACTTTGACTCAAGTCAGTCCTCCTCTTCTCTTCCCACAAAATTAGGAATACCCTCTGCAGGAAGGCCAGACTTTGCAGCCATCCATGCAGACAAGCAAAGAACTACTGTGGGTCTGCTTTTGTGGTATTCAGCAAGTTGCAGAAGGCAGCTTAGGGATGCTTAATCACAGTATTTCATGACTGTTTCAGCACTGATCTACAGACATCAGCACACAATAAACTAAAAGTCACGGTGCTTCTGATTTGGTACAATCCAACAGACCTCCAGATTTCTCTCCTGAGCATGTAAAGGTACAGCTCTCCGGGCATTGCACGGTACCACAACCGCCAAATGACTCGACGAGCTTCTAAGCATCCAAACTGCTGCAAACACATTTATACGTACAGTAATGGATGAAATGTAGATGCATTCCACCTCTATACTTATGCACGCAAGCACTCACGAGTTAAAAGCCACTGTATGAGCTGGCCTACAGAGTGGGTAACAAAGGCAGGGATTCCCTTGCACACCTGAAAACCAGAAAAACACTCACCAAAATAAAATTAATGCCACGCATTTCTCGTTTTATTTTCCTTTAAACTGTAACACGTACCAAGTAAGGCAGCCACATCACTTTTCCAGCATCATTCATACACACATACGCCCTGGAAGCTACTTGAAAATACCTCATGTAATGGAAGTGTCTGGAAAGCGCAGCTTGAACTAGCTGAACTCAGTTACTGATCAGCTTACAGGTACAGAAAATATATTCCTGCAGCTTTTTAACAACGACTTACCACTGTTACGTTATTTCCATTTAGCAAAATCTGGTCCAGCTTTGTGATTCTTCGGTCCTCAAGTGGAATCTCACTGAGGCAGCGTTAGAGAAAGTGAGTACGAACACAGAAGCGGGGACAGCGAGCCCAGTTTCGATTACAGAACTGACCTAAGTCTCTCCATTAAGACAACAGTTGTTGCAACTACCAACTAAATTAGCCACACTGCAGCACAATCTTGATAGATTGACCAAAGAAAGCAAAGAAAGCTGCCCGGCAACTAGAAAGATCCATTGTCCTTTTCTGCTCAGTACATAAAGGTATAGAGTCACCCTCTAAATCCTGGCAATTTCTTGAATTCCACCAATACTCAAAAGAGGTTTCAAATAATAACACAGCATGACAAAGTAATAAATACTCATCCTTAAGTCTGCAAACTCTTTAAATCTTTGCCCAGGCCTCAAGCAAATGGTAACGCAAACAAACTGCTGCAAAGTTCAACACACAACCCAGGCAAAATTAAGCCTACAAATTAGGAAGCTGACTACAAGTAGAAATCATGCACCAGCTACTCTATGACATGGCTGTCCTGCATAGATCACCCTCTAGAGTTTAAGTCCAAGGTATAAACTATTCAGCTGGCAAGTATTCCTAAAATACAAAACCACTTTGCTTATAGATCTTACACAGTACTGTTCTTCAGGCCACCAAACATTAAACAGCAACAAGATGCAGAAATAACAATTAGAATTCTGCAATGCCTTCTAACACCACATCTGAAAATCCAGTATCAAAGAAAATAGGGCCCGGAGTTTTAAAGGCAAAATGTTTGTTTTCATTTCATACTGAACAGTAATTTTATCTGTAAAATCAAAATATCAGAATAATACAACAGACCCCTACAAAAAGGTTCTAGTCAGTGCACTCAAACCTCTCAAAAGCAATGTGGGAATTAAGCCAAAGCATAAAGCCGACAGCCTTAAACATTCCCACCAAAGGAGACTGACAAAGCCATCAAATCCTAGAAGCATTCCAACAATTTATCCCTCCTCATCACAATAGGAATGCGTGAACCTGTGCATTTCCCCACGAGTTCTGTAAATAAAGCGAAGGTACAAGAGACTCTTTTACAGAACGCACATTTTCCCAAACAAAAGCCCTAACGCTGCGATGGCAGAGCAGTAATTGCCACAGACACTGGTAAAAACACAGAAACAAGGCGGGGGGGGGGGGCGGGGGGAGACACACGCCTGATGCTAGGTTTATGGTACGGGATGTCCCACTGGGGCTCACGGATGGGTCAGCAGCAGAGGGTGTCACCGATTTCCAGAGCTGTGGTTGCCCTGACCAAGTATCAGACTCAGCCACAAGCACCGTAGTAGCATAAAAGAGACAATCCCTGACCCAGAATAATCATGAACTGTGTTATCAGCATGAACTCAGATGAACACTCAGTTTTCGCCATGAACTACTTTATCCTTAAGGATCACAAAAGTTGAGCAGACCAACTTCAGACAACAGGCCAAGGCTAGAAAGGGACACACTAAAACAGTCAGGTAGATCCTGGCTGTAGTGATGGAATAAACAAGTCAGACAGAAGCATAACGCATCTGCCATTTACTTTCCAGAAATCCTCAACAACAGACAATTATTCCACTAACCAAGGGCTTTTCTACACAATAACCTCTGCAGCCTGGGGCAATGCAGCCGTGCATTCGAGTACATGCACACCCAGAGTGTGCAGGCCTGCAGCTGAAACCTTTGCACACTTCTCTCTTCATTGCTGCTGAAACGTTTTGACTCCCCAACCCTACACTCTGGTTCTGCAATAATTCCCCCTACAGTCAAACTACAGTTTCAGGCACATCCCATTGCCTGCCCAGGATGGAATCCCCAGAGTGCGACTGTTCCCAATTCCATTTTTCCTGTAGGAAGCAATGGGATAGAGAGGAATGTGTGCAGGCGCCTCAGCAATGCACACAGCTGAACCACACAGGAACAGCTGGTGTGATGTGGAAGATGGTGAGACAGAAGCGAGACCTCTGGGGTTGTCAGCTGCCAGTTCAACACCTGGTAATGACAGAAGTAGTAGAGGAAATTCTAACTGCTTTTAATATACCAAGAAATAACTGCTACTTGCCTGAGCTTTAGAGTGGAAAATCCCTTTATAACACAAAATTAAACTTCATGATGCCCTGGTGACCCCGTGTGACCCATCTTCAAACAAATCACCATTCTGAAACCTCTCAGCTGCTTCTCCTGTGACACTGAACACCTGACAACTCTTTCACTGCCAGTGGTCCTGCTGCCTCTCCTGATCCATCACACTTTCATCACCACCTTCAGATTCCTGCTGCTTAGCAAGGTCAGTGAAGGATGAAGGAAAACAGGACCATGACAACAGTAACCAGAGCAGGGTATTAAATAACTGACAGCAGAGCTCTGAAACAGAAGGGACAGACAGCAAGGCATTACTGTGCACAAGCTTTCACAGTGCAGACCCAGTATAGACAGGGTAAGAATCTGCTCCCCAGCTCTGGAAAACCCAATGCCCTCAGCAGCAGCACTACTGACACCTGCAAGCTTCCTTCCTTAAGTTCTAAGGACAGAGGAGCATCACCTGGATCCAGATGCAGCCCACCTCTGACTACTGCCATTCTGAGGTGTTACATTTTTCATATCAATCAGCAAGAACTTATAAAGCAAGATTTCAGTTAACTGTCCTAAAACCTAAATCCCCAACAGGAATTGCCTCAAAAGGTCGATCAGAGACGAGCCGGCTCCACCTGCTGCATGGTCTCCCCTGACCACCACTCACAAAGCTCAAGACCTCCCCAGCCTGTCCCAGCCAGCGCCCCAGGAAGGTGCTGTCAGACCTCTCCACTCCCCTGACAGCCCCCCGGCCAGCTCCCCAGCACAGGGCACACGCCAGCTGCAGGCTGCCAGCCAGCCTTAGGGACAGGGAGTCACTCCAGGAAAACTCACGTTTTCCCCAAAGACCAGGTTCTGCTCCGACCCCGAGCTACCGCCGCGAGCCCACAGCACCCTGCCTCTCCGCAGCACCCGAGGGGTGCAAACCCCAACCCAGAGCAGACACCAGCCCTGTCCCACCTGCTTCACACGGCATCCCTGCAGCCACAGGCACCTCCTGAAAGGGGGGAACCTGCGAGAGCAGTTTTTAAATGTGTTTCCACGAAGACCAGGCAATTACAGAAAGAGATTTCACAGGGAGAAAACCAGAGAAAAGGAGGTGGAGGAAGTCAGTCTGCCTGGCTACATGAAATCGGGATGAGAACAAGCAGAGATGCAGGGCAAAGCAGAACTGAACAGGAGCTTGAAAGTGACGGGAAGGAAAAACAGGCAAGATGAACTACACCGGTGTTCTGGACAGGAGCCTGGTTTTGTTTAAATCCTGATTATTTCTTCCTTATCAGTTATGCTCATGATTAATTCTATTTCCACACGGGCATTTTGTCAACATTTAAGAAGATGCACAGGAGACCCCAGGAGAAGCACCAACACTCACCTAGGAACGAGGTGACGATCTGCAGACCGACAGCACATCGGGTGGGACAAGCTTGCAAAGAAGAACGGTGGCAACCAGTTACATCATGTTTACAGCAATCCACAGCTACATGCAGTGAAAAGCGACTATTTTATGCAGAGCTGGTGCAGAGCAGAGAGGTGGAGATGAAGGAGCAGCTGACGGGGGAGGCTGAAGCAGTGCCACCCACAGCAGGAGCTCTGCCGGCTGTTCGCAGCCTGAGAGCAACTGCTGCTGCCGGATTTCACAACTAGAAGCCCTCCCAGGATCCCAGCACACAGAAACTTGTCTTTTAATTACTTTTCAATTACTTCTTGTACCTTCATTGTGTGAGACTTCTGCTCTGCCTGCAGATGTCAAGAGATTCTTTTCTGAAAGCAGAGCAGGGTCGTTCCAACTTGAAACAAAACAGGATTTGTCTTTTGGGAAAGGTGCAAATTAGAAGCTCAGCACAGAAACTGAGCTTTGTCCAGAAAGCCAGAGGAGCAGCAGGGCTCTGCAAAGGGGCTGGGCTCCAGCACACCCCCCTGCTCACCTCCTCCCCACCCCCCCATCGCTCCCAGCACCCCCGAGCTGGGAAAAACTGTCCCACAGCCAGAAGGCAAGAGCCCGCCTGGGCCAGCTCTCGCCCTCGGGCTTAATGCCGGCTTCTGATCAGCACCTCTTGGCTCTGGTGACTGGCACCCTCTGAAGCACCACTCTGAGGTGTTTCATCACTTTGAACCCACCCAACCCAAATCACCACAGAGAGCAGAAAATATTAAATGTGTCACTTCTTTCACACTTGAAGTAAAAATAAAGGGCTAAAATTCACTTTCCCTGGGGTAACCTGACAGATAAACCCCGCAGACACAACAGACCCTTACAGACAGCAAAGACCCACCAAGTTCAAGGTAAAAGGACAAGCACAGTCACACATCAGAACGTCTGAACAGCCCGAACTGTGACAACAAACCCTTTTTTAAAAAAAAAAAATCAGAACCATGAAAAAGTTTGTTGTTTTAGACCAAAGCTTCCCCTTCCCCGGCAATCCCACCACCCCCTCCAGGGAAATTGGCCCCAGCCCCTGCACTCACCCACTGCTAGGCCGGAGCCACCACCACTGGTGCTGGTGCTGGTGCTGGTGCTGGTGCTGGTGCTGGTGCTGCTGGTGCTGGTGCCACCTTTGCAGGAAGACTATTCATTCAGCCATCCAGAACAAAGCGAGTGTTTTAAAAGGAGGAATTCCCACTTGCTGCGTGAACCAAACTCTCTTCCTGGAACATCCCTCAGTGCAGACCACAGAGAGCTGGAGGACCTCCTGCCTAGGCCGCCTCACTGCAGACCATAAGCCCTCGCAGACTGTCAGCAGGAAGTAGGCCCTGTGGGGGCCAGGGGGACCCCCGGGGGGGCTCCAGCACGTTGTCCCTCCCCAGCATCTGCCCACACTCCTGCCTGTGCCGTGAGGGGGGATTGGGGACCTGGGGGGATTCTTGGGGGGGTGTTACTGGGGTTCTGTGGGAGTTGTGGGGGTTATTGGGCTCCTGGGGGGGGTTATTTGGGTCCTAGAAGGAGTGTAATGGAGTCGGGGGGGGGGGGGGGGGGAGGGGGATCCTGGAGGGTTTTGGGATGTAATTGGGGTCCTCGGGGGGGGGGGCTTGAGGGAGATATTGGTGTCCGAGGTGGAGGGATTGGGGACATCCTGGAGGGGGGTTCTGGGGGAGGTACTGGGGTCCTGGGGGTGTTTTGAGGGAGATATTGGTGGAGGGTCTTGGTGCTTGGGGGGTGTTATTGGGGTCATCGGGGAGTTCAGGGGGTTATTAGTGTCGGGGGGGTGGAGGGGGGAGTGTCTAATGGTCTCCTGGGGGTGGTTTCTGGGGGAGATGTTGGGGTCCTGGGGGACAGTAATGGGGTGCAAGAAGGGTCCAGTGGGGGCTGCTGGGGTACTGGGAGGGATCTTGTGGGGGATAAACCCCCCCCATAACATTTCAAAATACCTCTTATATCCCCCATATCCCCCCAAAGCACCCCATATCCCACCAAATCACACCGAAAGCCCCCATATCTCACCAAATCCCCCCTAAATGCCCCATATCTCCC